>NC_137782.1:200000-287914 GCF_963455305.1 Plecotus auritus | reverse complement strand
AAAAGATGTAAATGGTCCCTCCAGTGGCCATGCTGGATGTAGAAGAGAGGACACTTGTGTAGGGTTGTTAATGGATGGGACAGCTCATCTCTGGCACATTGTCAGAATCTCAGCATACGTCTTAGGCACAAATGGACTGGAGTTTTGAACAGCACAGCAGCTGGGGGTGGGGTGGGGGACAGGAGGGAGGGAGGCTTAACTTGGTGCTTAAAATCTCCGTTCTCAGCACTGGTGTCCTCACTGATAAGCCATGTGGCCTCAGAGAATCTCTGAGCCCTTAATTTCCTTATCTGTGAAATGCTATAGTACTGCTGGGGGGGGGGGGGGGGGGCGGGATCCTGAAAAATAAACAAGGAAGGAAATCACTAACCTGGTTGACGTTTGGTAAGCGTTTTGAATATGAGTTACTTCATACTTTATTCATCAGGATTTTTTAAAAATATATTTTTATTGATTTCAGAGAGGAGGGGAGAGGGAGAGAGAGAGGAGAAACATCAATGATGAGAGTGAATTATGGATCAACTGCCTCCTGCACGCCCCCTACTGGGGATCAAGCCCACAACCTGGGCCTGTGCCCTGACTGGAAATCGAACCGTGACCTCCTGGTTCATAGGAGTGGACGCTCAACCACTGAGCCACGCTGGGAGGCGGGAGGGGGGGACCATCAGGATCCCCTAAGGGCAGCCTGGAGGACAAGGTCCCGTTGCGGGTGTTCCGAGCTTCTCCATGTGGGAAGATGCTTTCATACAGCTTCCTGCTGAGTCCATTTATCAAGTTGCTGTAGTTGCTGACATTTTTTTTTAGCTTTTCCTAAACTATTCTTATTATTTTTAAATATGTTTTTGTTGATTTTTTTTTTAGAGAAAGAGGAAGGGAGGGGAAGAGACACAGAAACATCAGTGATGAGAGAGAATCAGTGGATCGGACTGCCTCCTGCGTGCCCTCTGCTGGGAATGGAGCCCACAGCCAGGACTGAGCTCACCGTTGGATCACGTGCCCTATTGGCTGTGGCGGACCTCAGACATGGGTGTGCTTTTTCCCTACTGGGCACAGTCCTTCCTCCCCGAGTGGATGTTATTCGTATGGCCTGGAATCAGCACCAGGTGCTCCCTGTCTGTCATGGTGAAGGCAGACACCTCGCTCTCCGGGAGGGAGGCACGCGGGGACCTGTGCGTGAGCCCTGGGTGGCGCATGTCCCTCCATCTTGTCAGCATGTGCTGCCCCTGACATCCAGGGATCGTAGGGGCCTCTGTCCTCTTCGCTGACAAAGTCCTGGCTGCCCGCTGTGCGCTGGTGATGGGGAGACTGAAAATGGAATCGCTCAGATGCCAGCGGGGTCCTTGATGGGGATACAGAGGTGAGGGTGGCCTCAGGGCGGCCAGAGGAGTAAGAGATCCTGGCTTGAGAGTCAGCCAGGTTGGGGTAGGGTCTGCCTGCGTTTCTGAGGAGTGGCCTCCGTGTGGTCACTTGACCGCTAATCCTCCGTCTCCTCTCTGTAAAGGGTGTCGGCTTCAGTACCCGCTTCACGGAGCTGAGGTTAAGGGAGCTAGTGAAGGCGCACTCAGCAAGTGATGGGCGCTGGACTGTGCCCGGTGGGTCAGGAGGTGAAGGTGGAAAGTGGCCGTGATGGGCAGGGTGGAGCGAGGGGTAATGGAGTGTAGGGAGGGGGCTGGAGGGGCATGAGCTGTGGCGGGTGGGGGAAGGACGGGGGAGTGAGGGAGGTGAGCGGGGGGGTGGGAGGTCTGGGCATCAGAAAGCCTGCGGCTGTGGCTCCAGGAAGAGCCCAGGTGGCAGCGGCGCCCTCCGAGACGTTGCCTGGGTCTGGGTGGAAGGTGCCGTGAAGGGCAAAGAATGGTGGCGGGCTCAGCAGGGGGGGAGTTGGGGGAGGAGGAGGCGCAGGAGGCTGCACCAGGGAGGCGCCTGGGAAGGTCGGAAGGTGCCCCAGCTTTAGGCCCCGGAGGAGCAGAGACTGGTGATGGGGGGCTTCAGAGGAAGGATCAGCCTCCCTTTGAGCACCTGGGGTGGCTGGGCGGGGTGGTGGAGTGGGATAGGGTTAGGGGTGGTTTGACGGAGGGAGAATGGAATTGGAGCAGCATTCACGGGCAGGAACAGGTGAGGGGACCAGGAGGGATGGGTTGAAAATGCGGAAAGAGAGGCGGTCGGTTGGTGGAGGAAGCGCGCGGACACCACCCATCGGGGCTGGGTGATGGAGAGCAGCCTCCCACCCTTTAGCCGGAGGGCGAGAAGAGGAAGGTGAAGGGAGGGGGAGGTTTGGGACGGAAAAGGGCCCGCCCCAGCCCAGGGCAGCAGTGTGACACGTGTGTGCGCTTCGCACAAGATGGGGAGGGGGAGGGAGTGTAATGTTAGACTGAGGACCTCAATTATACGGTAGATTGTATTTTATTAAGACTGTTCCCTGAAGCAGTGATGTCCTGGTGTGAACCCTGATTCCGCCACTCCTGAACAAGTTACTTAGCCTCACTGTGCCTTGTCTCTTCATCTGTAAAATGGGTGTAATAATAGCACCTCCCTCATCAGCTCCTTGTGAGGGTTCCTTAGTTCATGTACCGAAGAGCAAGGTTCACACCGTGCCTGGCACATGTGAGTACTTTGGGCCCCACTGGCTTGTGGGCTGCTTTAGGCAGAATGACTTTGGAAGCAAACCCAAGGACGCTGAGTCCAGCCCAGTGTCCCTGGACCCCAAAGGAGCCGGTGGTTTATTTTCGTCGGGTCCTCCGGAACCCCTTTGCTGAGGTCCCACAGGCTGGAGACAATAATGCCTTTTGTTTGTACAGCGCTTTCACGTTTACCAAGCTCTTCATGTGTATTCCCTCCTGGATCTCCACGCCAGGCCTGTGCGCTGAGCGGTGGGATGTGACCACACTCACGGGCCGGAAGCTCGGCTCCGCGGGATTCTACACCTGCTGCAGCTCGATTGCCTGAACAAGCCCTGCCCTGAGAGCCCTCCCCTCCCCTCCCCCTCCCCTCCGTTCTCCCTCCCCCTCCCCTCCGTTCTCCCCTCCCCTCCCCTCCGTTCTCCCCTCCCCCTCTCCTCCCTCCCCCTCCCCTCCCCTCCTTTTCCCTCCCCTCCCCTCCTCTCCCCTCCCCCTCCCCTCCCCCTCCCCTCCCCTCCCCTCCCCCCCTCCCCCTCCCCTCCCTTTTTCCCTCCCCTCCCCCTCCCCCTCCCCTCCGTCCCCTCCCTCCCCCCTCCCCTCCCCTCTGTCCCCCTCGCTCCCCCCCTCCCCTCCATTCTCCCCTCCCCTCCCCCTCCCCTCCCCTCCCCCCTCCCCGTCCCCATCCCCCAGATGGTGATAAACTCTGCTTTGAGATAACTGATGCAGACTATGAAGCATGATCTTTGTGAACGGGAGCAAACAGCACGGGGTCACCGTTGTTTCCTTTAGGTGCTGAGAAGGGGAACTGGGGCGCAGACGCCCATCCTGCCAGTCAGGCCGAGTCTCCGCTGTGGTTTGTTGGCTGGATTCCGGCCTCTCAGTGGGTGACATGCCAGAGCCACCCCCCTGCCCCCCGCCCCACCCCCAGCCCAGACTTGCTTGCCATGTTGGTGTGTTGAGAGTTCTGTGAGGTCCAGGGTGGGGTTTCTTCCGTTTAAATGCATGTCAATATCAGCATCGCCCGTCCGGGTCTCGTTGGTCAGCTTTTTTGCCTTTTCACGCTTCAGTAGATGGACAATGACCTTTCAGTTGGAAACCCAGAGTCTTGGAAAGAACAATACTTTCCCTAGAATTGGGAATAATTGTGATTCTTTTTGCCTAAAAATGCTGATGGAATTTTGTAGCGTCTTGCCAAAGGTTTGGTATGTGGTGTTTTGGAATAGTTGTCACGTCCCCGTTTGTATCATTTGTATAGTGAGTCGAGATAGGGACGTTTAAAATACCGGAATGAATTCAGAGTCCACTCACATTGACCTCTCTGGTTCCGCCCACATCTGCTCCCCAGCCTCCTGCTGGATTTTTCTTTCCTGTTTGCAGGTCCTCAGAGCCTGTTGTGGTTAGTATCTCAACGCTGGGGACCACCAGCACAGACCACGGCCCTTAGGGGTGTGTGGGTGCTGTGCCTCTGCCCCCGGAGAGGCGCCGTGGCCTCGGTGCGGGTTGTTTGCGATGGCTTTCCCTCCAGGCCTTCGGGAGCCCGGTTAGAGATGGTGTCCTCCGTTTCCCTGAGGGACAGGGGACAGGGGACGGCTCGATTGTGCAAGCCTGTGGCCTGGTGGCCGGCAGGGCCGGTGGCAGCTGACACGGTGACTCACACGGCACCTCCTCCCTCCTGAGTTCCTGCAGCCTCGTGACTCTCACATGAGGGACATGAGCGGCTCTTGAGAAATCTCTACGGGAGCGGCTGTGCACTTTTCTTTGAAGATCGATGAGGTGACTTCCCTTAAAACGAGCACATTGCTCACTGTCTCCTTACCTCAGGACAAGGGTGTGTTCTTGCTGCTTCTTACTGAGGGGCTGTTGGTGTTTGTGGTTCTGTTCTCCCTGTGAGTCATGGGGGTCTGCTGTCAGTTCCCCTAAACACAGAGGGGACTGCTCTCCCCTTCCCTAGCGCCCCTAGTTCCTCACTCAGACGTGCAGACACAGTGCCCGAGCCGTCCCATGCTGTCTGTCCTCGGCGTGGATTGCCAGTAATTGTTGGAAATAAGCTACAGCTTTCTCTTACGAACCAGTGAGCTGGCAGGAACAGAAACCGTGCAGATGGGTCGTTTCTGTTACCTCCTTCACTGCTGCGCTTGACCAGGTTTGGGGTGGCATTTGCTTCACTTACTTATTTCCAAATGTTGACCTAGCCGTGCCTCTTGCTGTCGCCTCCTTCCCAGGTGACGTTGGAAGGTTCTGGGCGGGAGCTGAGGGGGCGCTTCCTGCTTCTAAGACCTGTTTGACCCTGAGGCCGCGGGGAACCGTTCCGTGTTGACCCTGCAGGTGTTTCTGCAGTCCTGCGTCTGGTATGGAGAGTGTGGGATTGCTTCCGGAGACAAGAGGTACAACTGCGAATATTCCGGGCCCCCGAAGCCGCTGCCGAAGGACGGGTATGACTTGGTGCAGGTAAGCCCGTCCTCTGGGCCCTGGGAACTGAATTCGAACCGGAGACCCTCTGATTAGATGGTCCTGTGCGCGGGGGTGAGGGGAACCACCTGCAGCCTGAAATCTGGCCCGAAACCACTCCGCAGCATGTGACTGTGCAGCGTGTGACGGCAGAGACGGTGAGACGAGTGACTCCGGGGCTGATTTTCTGGGCTGGCTTTACGCCTTTCCCGTGAAGTTTCTCAATAACGGGTCACTGTTTAGGGACTGACCCTGGTGTCTCAGATGTGCCCTTGGCACCTTGTTCAACGTGGATTAGAAGTTAGCTTCGCTTGGTTCTGGATTTCAGGACCTGCGTGGACAAGGTAGCCACGTGGCTGTGGCTTCTTAGTCCTCGGTTCACTTAGTTGTTCCTTGGTTTTCCTCTGAGCGCCCGTGGACTTGGCTGCCGCCGGTATTCTGTTTTCTGTCGTCCCCTTCCCCCTCCCTGGTACACAGAGGTGTCAGAAAGAGTTGGGAAAATCAAGTGAAAGGCTAGTTTAGAGGCATAAGTACCTAAAATCAACCTGACATGGTAGCAGGGGTTGGAGATGTTGCTCCTTCATCCAAACAGTTAAAGGCATTGACCTACCCTGGAGTGGCTCCCGGAATACACAGGGAATAGCACTCTGGTCCAACGTAAACGAAAAAGCACCAGGAGAAGGTGAGCTGCTTGGTCAGGGAGGAGAGTGAGCTTCCAAATAAGAAAAGAAGTGGAAATGTCCCTACTTTTGTGAATCCTTCATTTTGAACTAGTGCCGTGATGGCCTTTTAAAAGATTCTGCAAGGACTTTGCAAAGAGGGCCTTAGCCTTGTGCACGGGAAAGGGTGGAGAAGCTGGCTGTTTCCCTGGTGATGTCTGTCTGTGTTGGACTGTGCTGCCCTGATTTCCACGCTTTCTCCCCCTAAAGGAACTCTGTCCGGGACTCTTCTTTGGCAACGTCAGCCTCTGCTGTGATGTGCAGCAGCTCCGAACCCTGAAAGACAACCTGCAGCTGCCTCTCCAGTTTCTGTCCAGGTAGGTCAGCCGCCAGGCAAGCAGGAAAGACGGGTGTTCGGTCAGCAGGTCCTCGGATAAGGCCCTTTCCTGTAACGGTTTCCTTATAACGTCGCTGAGAGGCCGCAGGAGCTCCGCTCTGTGTCTGTCGGTTACGTGTGGGACCTTGGTTTGTTGTATGTGGTTTCCCTCACAGCCATCGAGCCTGCCGAAGGCGCTGAGCAGGGCCTCCTGCACTTACCAGCAGGCACGTTCCCGTTCCTTTAAAAGGCTTTGTTTTGTCCTGAGAAAGCAATCCTAAGACTTCCGAAGTAATGAGTGCTTCCTGGTGAAGTAGGAACCATCAGACGTACTTTTCTTCAGGTGCTTACAGTCTGAGTTATACTTGGTCTTCCTCCGAGCTGTCTGCCCCCAAAGGGCTCTGCACTGTGTCTAACCAGCTCCTTCCCCACGGAGCCTCCGCGCCCGGGGCTTCTGCTCAGGTCTCTGACCCAGACCTGCATGCGGAGTCTCGCGTCGCCCCCCCTTCGCCGCCCGGGTTTGCACGCGGTTCTCTTCCTGGGTGAGGTGATGTGCTTGAGGCCAGGCCTCCGTAGAGCTGGCCTTGGCTGTTGCCAGGATTGTTCTGGCGTAGCCGGCTGGTTTGTCGAAATCAGTTTGCTGTGCAGTCCGTGCTCTGTGACCAGGCAGTGCGAGGGTTATTGAGAGGTTCTTGTCTAAGCCACACGTGCAGGGGACAGCGACTGGCCTTGCCACAGGGTCGATGGGAAGGACAAATGACGAGGGGCTGCTTCTCTGCAGAGATCACTGCAGGTGAGGGGCCCAAGTCGGCGTCCACCGAGGACTCTGCTTCTTTCCAGAAGCTTATGTTGCCGGTAAAGGGGAAAACAGCCCCTCAGTTGTCCTTCCAGGACGATGTGCGGTTTAATAACCGATCAAAAGCTGAGACCTAATTGGGCCGGCATGTCCTGTGTTGCCAGTGGAGCCAGACGGGAGCCACCGCTCGGCCAAACTCTTTTCTTTAGCACCTCTTAGGGGAGGCCTTATGATGCCAGAGGTAACCGCATTGTCTCCGTGCTGTCAGCGGTGCCAAAGCTTCATCCGTATGGAAGCAACGAGAAGTCACTGTGTGGAATGCCGTGCAGCCGTCAGATCGAGGATTGTGGAGATTCAATGCGTAGCCTGGAGGGAGCTTGTAATTCGTGGAGAGGGACGGAAAACTGCACCCACGGTGGTTTTCCGTATAAATGGTGCCGGTGTCCTTCCCCTTGTCTTCACGGTGACGCACAGGGCTCCTGAGAGGGTCAGGATGTGTGTCTTCACAACACCAGGGCCTGTGAGGCTGGGTGCCCCTCCTCGCACGCGTCCCGAGTGGTCGCCCGCCCGGATCAGAGCGATTGTGACTGGTTGTGCTGCAGGTCTCATGCGAGCAGTCCTTTCTGCAGAGCAGTCCTTTCTGCAGAGCTGTCCTTTCTGCAGAGCTGTCCTTTCTGCAGAGAGCTGTGAGCCAGAGGAGAGAGTGCCTGTGCCACAGACTCCAAGCAGGAGCTGCACCTCGAATCCCAGGCCCGCAGGCAGCCGTGCTTTCGCTCCTCCGGCCACCAGAGCCGCTGTCCCCTCCGGCCGCGGCGTGCTGCTGGCTGGGCAGGCCTGGGGCTAGCGGGGCAGGGAGCCCTTCTGTAGGCTGTGAGTGTCATTGCTGTCACCTGAGGCTTTTAAGTCCTTTAGCTTCCCGTCATAGAAAACTTTCTCTAGATTAGAAAGGGCAGAATTCAGAGAAGCGTTTTGCTGTTTGACATTACATGTGGACAACATCGCTGTAGTAATAAGGGCCGTGTTTGGAGAGGTGTCTTTATTTTAACACGAGCGTTTAGGTTTACAGTGGTGGGTTTAATGTGTCCTCATGCTAATTCATTTGTCATTTTACGATAAAAATTAAATATGCTTTTCCTATTTTTAAATCACCCTTTTGTTAGTTCATTATCTGTGACATCATACAGAGTATGGTTACTTTTTCTCTAGATGTCCATCCTGTTTTTATAACCTGATGAACTTGTTTTGTGAGCTGACATGTAGCCCTCGACAAAGTCAGTTTCTGAACGTTACAGAAACCGAAGAGTATGTGGATCCTGTTACCCACGAGAACAAAACAAACGTGAAGGAATTACAGTACTACGTTGGCGAGAGTTTTGCCAATGGTAAGTACACTTTTAATTATTCCTCTTTTACAGTTGGTATCCGGGCTGTGGATCAAGTTGCTCCTTTTTGCTGTCCTGTCAACTGTGTGAAAGGGACAGTGTTTGTTTCATTGGCCATGAAATGCAGGTTGTTGCTCTTGTATCCTAACAGTATAAAACAGTCTCCTCAAAGAGGAGATTTGCTCTAACTGCTTCCCAACTGTACGCTTCCACATGGGAATTCTGAGTGTGTGCAAATTTTCTCCTGTGCATTTTAGAAATAGTGGAACTGTGGTTCTGTCGGACTTGAACTGTGTAACTCCATGAATTACTACAAGACGGAGGAGAGGGGTGGAGAGTAGGGTAGCTGGCGGAGAGGACCTTTTGGCTGTGAAGGAACAGATTGCCATCAGGGAAAGTAAGCAGGTAGAACAATCCAGGGAGAAGGTACTCCAACAACTAGAAATAGTAGAACAGTCTGAAAAAGACCATAGGATGTTGGTTGAAAATCATTGAAATGAAAGAATTTTTAAAAAATACATTTTTATTGATTTGAAAGAGAGCGGAAGGGAGAGGGAGAAAGAAACATTGATGGAGAGAGAAATATTGATTGGTTACTTCCTACAAGCACCCAACCGGGGATTGAACCTGCAACCGGGACATGTGCCCTGACCAGGAATCAAGCCAGCAGCCTTTTGGTGCACAGGACGATGCTCATCCATCGGAGCCACACTGGCTAGGGCAGAAATGAAAGAATTTTGAAAGAGTAAGATTCTAGGGAAAGAGAATGAACAGATTAGAAATAGAACCAACTGGATCTATTAATGAGCAATAGTCATTTAAATGGGCTAAAAGATGAGCAGCAGATCAGACACAGCTAAATAATGTGTCCAAGAATGACCTATAAAGTAAGAGAATAAGAATTTGACAAAGTTGTTGGTTAGAAGAGCACATATAACTTTAATTGTCATGATCACTTAAAAATATAACAAAAAGTTAATAGGAAAAAGTCCCACTCACAAAAGCTGCAGAAGATAAGATGCCTAGGAATAAACTTGCCAAAAGATGTGACATGAAAGACAGTCTGCTGACCAGAGAGCAGTCATTCTGGACCTGCATGTGGAAACCGATCCGTGTCACGGGAGGGCTGCTGCTAACGATGAAGGGAAAGGTGGCTACTTGACAGATGGAGTGAGAGAACTGACTACGCTATTCATCTAGTTTCTGTTTTTGCACAGGATACTGAAAACGTTTAGATTAGAAATGCTAACCTTGGAAAATTTTAGAAACAAATAAAAAATCAGAGACACTAATGCTAATTAAGAGAATGGATAATATATTGGAGCACAGTCATAGTCAATAATGGAATACTTAAAACTGTTCAAATATGTGAGAGTTATGGCAGTCACGTGAATGACTCTTTAAAACGTTGACGGAAAATGTTACAGAGTAGACACGTTACTGTGTTGTTTATATCAAACAGCAGCACGTGTTTATGAATATGACACGTCATCGAAGAGCACAAGCATGCCTAGGAAAGATAAGCAGCAGATTCAGGGTGCGGTGGCCTTAAGGATGGAGGATGTCACCGGGAGGGGGTCTGAGCTTCAGTTGTGTCTTCAGTCTTTTTTTTTTTTTTCATGTTGAGGCCAATGTAAAGTTGGGTATGGGGGTGGTGAGTACATGGGGTTGTGATTGCATTCTCCACGTTTTCTGTGTGCTTGAAATATTGACTGAAATAAAAACCTGAAAACCAAATGCAAGCTGGGAGGTGTGATGGAATTACCCAGAGACCAGCAGAGACTTACACACATCACTAAGGAAGTGACACGTGCGGTGAAGTGAGGAGCTCTGGCAAAAGGAGAGAGAGAGGGTTGGGGAGAGAAGGTGAGCAAAAGGGAAATGGCTGAGGACTTTCCAGAACGGAGGAGAGACGAATCCCCAGACGTAGGAAGAGAAAAGAAAAATGTAAGCCAGACAAATTAGAAATAAAATACACAGATGTTAAGTGAGTTCCTGTACACTTGCAGTGCTAAATCTGGAAATGAAAATGAGAAAGCAGTTCTGTTGCAGTGTATCAGGAAGAATAAGACACGAGTAGTTTTCTGCACAGAGTTTTCTGGAACCAGCTTTACTGACCGAGGGGCGCTAAGCTCTTAGCCCTCGGTCCTCAGCCTCAGCCTGCTCTTCCGTGCAGGCAGCGTGAGCTCCCTGGGGGGACTGGCGTTCCTGCCTGTGGTGTGTGTGACTGGAATCGGCCGAGTGGGTGTGACGAGCTGGGTCAGGGACGATCTCCGATGCCGCCCTTGTGCCCTGTGGCTGCTCCGTCCCGCCTTCTGCCCGCGGTGCACGCGGACTCCAGGTCACATACAGGGCCTTTGCGGTCTCGCCCCGTGACGGCAGCGGCGTTTCAGCCTTTCCCCTGTTCTCCTGCTAGCCATGTACAACGCCTGCAGAGACGTGGAGGCCCCCTCGAGCAACGACAAGGCCCTGGGGCTCCTGTGCGGGAAGGAGGCCGCAGCCTGCAACGCCACCAACTGGATCGAGTACATGTTCAACAAGGACAACGGCCAGGCCCCCTTCACCATCACTCCCGTCTTCTCAGGTGGGCACGCTCAGGGCGGCGCGTTAGGGTGTTAGCCCAGGAGCCTTCAGCGCAGCAGGAAGAGGAACCAGGCAGCGCCTGGATGTCCCTCCCGAGCGGTGGGGCACTTATCCTGCCCTGGTCACCCGGGGTCACCGGGGTCGGGGAGGGGAGTGGAGGAGGAGGCAGACTTGCCTTGAGGTATTGCTGCGTGATTGAAAGGGTAATCAGGGCTTTTATTTAAAAAATAGAAGGCCGAAGTCCTTACGGAAGCCTCTCAGGAGCTCTGTGCTAGTGTCAGCCTCGCTCCCCGGGGAATCAGGCCTTGGAAGGCGAGGCACTCGAATCTCAGTGACAGAACCGTCTGTGCTCCGAGTTACCGCACAACCTAGCATCTTACAGGACCAGCGGCAGGGTCAGGCCTGTTTGCCTCCCGCCGTGCTTAGAGCTCACTGTGCTGCTCGTTGGGTTTCGGTGGGACCTAACGCAAACTCTGAGTGTTTTTAAGTTGAGACTTCACTCAACACCGCCCTCGCTGCAGACCTCCCGGCCCACGGGATGGAGCCAATGAACAACGCCACCAAGGGCTGCGCCGAGCCCGTGGACGAGGTCACCGGGCCCTGCAGCTGCCAGGACTGCTCGGCCGTGTGCGGCCCCCGACCCCAGCCGCCGCCCCCGCCCATCCCCTGGAGAATCTGGGGCCTGGACGCCATGTTCGTCATCATGTGGGCCACCTACATGGCGTTTCTGCTCATGTTTTTTGGAGCAGTTTTTGCCGTGTGGTGCTATAGGTAAGCCGTTTCCTTTGTCCTTCTGAGTGAGAAGAGCAACGTGACCCACGTCGCACTGGCAGCTCAGGCGGCAGACCGTGGGCAGTTAGACAGGAAGCCGTTCTCGGCGCTACAGCCCATCCCATGGTGCTTATGTCCAGCGACAGGAAACCATCGGGGCCTGTGCAGACACTGGGACGTTAGAAGCTGATTTCACTGATGATTCAAAAGGACGTGTGAATTAGCACCGTGCAGTGACCACCCATTCTTCAACAGAAAGTCTTCAGAACCTAATCTGATTCAAATTTATTTAAGTGCAATATGTGCATCTTGATTTAGGACAGTTTATTTTATTTAACTTTTTATTTTAAAATAATTTTAGACTTAGGAAAAAGGTACAAAGATGTGCTGTGTGTGGTCTTAGTTCATACTTTATCCTTTACCCAGCTTCCCCTAACGTTGCAGCTTACATAACCCATCGGTTATAATCACCAAAGCCAATGAATGACAGTGGGGTGATATTAGCTAAGCTACAGACAATGTGAAAACCGACCCGTTTCCCTGTTTCGGGCCCCACACTGCATCCCTTCTGTGTTCCCTGTCCCCTCGGGCCTGTGACAGGTGCCTCAGTCTTTCCCTTTTATGACTTCGGCACTTTGGGCGAGTCCTGGTCAGTTGTTTGTAGAATGTCCCTCGATTCGGCTTTACCGCGATACCCTCATGGTTGGGTGAGGCTGTGGATTTGACGAGGAACCTCACAGACCTGCTGTTGCATCTCCCTCAGCATGTCCTGCGGGGGCACGTGATGTGACGAGTCCCCTTCCTGGGGGTGCTCCCCGTGAGCACTGGTGACGGAGGTGTCTCCAGGCTCTCCGCTGTGGAGTTACTGTTTCTCTCCGTCGTTGATCAGTGTCTTGGGGGAGACACATGGACGCTCTGAGCGCACTCTGTGAACTTAGGGGGAGAGGACCGTGGATGAGGAAGTCAGTGTTGAGCGGGAATGTCAGGACCTCCTTGTGCTGAAATCCCTGACACTACTCACGTGCTTTCCCTTTCCAGAAAGCGGTACTTTGTCTCCGAGTACACCCCCATCGATAGCAGCATAGCCTTCCCGATAAACGTCAGCGACACAGGTAGGCACCTTGGACTTGAACGAACGGGTTTGGGTTGCGTTGGTGTGGATGTTTATTCGCCTGTGGGGACAGGGTGTGCGCGGGCTGAGGACAGTTCTGAGCAGGACAGACAGGCCCTGCTGCGTGCATTACAGGCTAGTGGGCGGCAGGACGGAGCCAAGTAATTACCCGCAGCCATGGGGACCGAGGGTGGGGACTGTGGGTGGGTGCCGTGGGCAGGGACCGAGGGCGGGACCGAGGGTGGGACCGAGTGCGGGGACTGTGGGTGGGTGACCAGTGGGACGGAGGGCGGGGCAGAGCTGGGTGCTGACCAGGAATGAGGCGGGAGCAGCAGGGAAGGTTAAAGAGCTGCTGAGCTCGGGGTGCTAGAGAGCTGGCCTTCCAGAGGCGGGTACCTGAGCATCCGACCTCGTGGGGTGGGCATGGCGGTCATGGAGGGCAGGCAGGAAGGGTGGCCTTCAGAGCAGGTAGGACGCTGAGGGCCGGTGCACGGGGAGGTGCAGGCAGGACTCCCGCCAGGTGGAGGCGTAGCTGATGCTTGCCCTGCCCGACGTTCAGGGATGGCCTGGCCCTCACCAGCCCCCTCCCCTCTCCTCCAGGGGTGGCCTCCCCTCACCAGCCCCCTCCCCTCTCCTCCAGGGGAGGCCTCCCCTCACCAGCCCCCTCCCCTCTCCTCCAGGGGAGGCCTCCCCTCACCAGCCCCCCCCCACCCCCCTCTCCTCCAGGGGTGGCCTCCCCTCACCAGCCCCCTCCCCTCTCCTCCAGGGGAGGCCTCCCCTCACCAGCCCCTCCCCTCTCCTCCAGGGGTGGCCTCCCCTCACCAGCCCCCTCCCCTCTCCTCCAGGGGAGCCCTCCCCTCACCAGCCCCTCCCCTCTCCTCCAGGGGTGGCCTCCCCTCACCAGCCCCCTCCCCTCTCCTCCAGGGGAGGCCTCCCCTCACCAGCCCCTCCCCTCTCCTCCAGGGGTGGCCTCCCCTCACCAGCCCCCTCCCCTCTCCTCCAGGGGAGCCCTCCCCTCACCAGCCCCCCCCCCACCCCCCTCTCCTCCAGGGGAGGCCTCCCCTCACCAGCCCCCCCCTCTCCTCCAGGGGAGCCCTCCCCTCACCAGCCCCCTCCACCCCGCTCTCCTCCAGGGGAGGCCTCCCCTCACCAGCCCCCCCCCCCCACCCCGCTCTCCTCCAGGGGCGGCCTCCCCTCACCAGCCCCCCCCCACCCCCCTCTCCTCCAGGGGAGACCTCCTGCTGCGACCCGCTCGGCGCCGCCTTCGAGGGCTGCTTGAGGCGGCTCTTCACCAGGTGGGGCTCCTTCTGCGTCCGGAACCCCGGCTGTGTCATTTCCTTCTCCCTGGCCTTCATCGCCGCCTGCTCCTCGGGCCTGGCGTTCGTCCGCGTGACCACCAGCCCCGTGGACCTCTGGTCGGCCCCCAGCAGCCAGGCGCGCCTGGAGAAGGAGTTCTTTGACACCCACTTTGGGCCTTTCTTCCGCACGGAGCAGCTCATCATCCAGGCGCCACACACCGACGTGCACATTTACCAGCCGTACCCCTCGGGGTCCGACGTGCCCTTCGGACCTCCACTTGACAGAGGGATTCTGCACCAGGTAACCTGCGCTTGGCAGACATCGGTCCAGGGGACACGGTGGTTTGCGGCTTCACCACCAGCTCTGGGTGTGAGCTCGGGGCTGGCGGTGGTGGGGTGTTAACTCTTCATGGTGAAAGTAACGCGAGTGCTCAAGAAGGTGCGTGACAGGTGTTGAACTGCATGAAAAACGCGCTGCTGTATGTGCTGCATGAGGCAGGTCTCGCTTCTTTCTAGAAGCTGGGGTGAGTATTTCTGTACTGAAGAGACGGCGGTCCAGTTCCCCTTGGGAACCTGGGAATCCCCCGGGGCAGTTACAGGTAATGCGTTAGGACCCAGAGGCCTGAGCCCGTCTGTCCTGGGTCTGGGCCCTGGGCAGAGCGGCCACGGCTCTGCCCTCAGCGGTGATGGTGCCACTGGCTGCAGCTGCTGAGGCGTCCGGGACGAGATCCCTCTGTTCTCCCCATCGCGCTGGCCCCGGAGAAATGTGCCTGTGGACACACTGCCTCCCGCCTCCTGTTTGTTTGTTTATTTATTTATTTTTTTAAAATATATTTTATTGATTTTTTACAGAGAGGAAGGGAGAGGGAGAGAGAGTTAGAAACATCGATGAGAGAGAAACATCCATCAGCTGCCTCCTGCACACCTCCCACTGGGGATGTGTCTGCAACCAAGGTACATGCCCTTGACCGGAATCGAACCTGGGACCCTTCAGTCTGCAGGCCGACGCTCTATCCACTGAGCCACACCGGTTAGGGCTCCCGCCTCCTGTTTAATCAGTGGTTGCTCAACGGCATTAAACGTTGGGCTTCAGGGGGTGTTGGTGTGAGAGGAGTGTCAGAGGAGAAGGCCTGCTGCTCCCTGCCGGTCACTGCCGGTCACTGCCGCTCACTGCCACTCACTGCTGGTCACTGCCGGTCACTGCTGCTCACTGCCGGTCACTGCTGCTCACTGCCTCTCACTGCCGGTCACTGCTGCTCACTGACGCTCACTGCCAGTCACTGCTGCTCATTGCCGGTCACTGCTGGCCCTGCTGGAGAAGGGTGTGAGGGATGAGGCTCATGTGCTCTGCCTGGTGATGGGGTCGCCTCCCCATCTCTCTGGACGCCTCGATATAGGGTCCCCATCCCAGTTTGCCGTCTTGGGTGTCATCAGATGCCTCACCACGGTGTGCCCTTGTCTGCTCTGCTCCGTCTTAGGAAGGGTTTCTCCCAAGTGCTCTATCTTCTGACCCCTCTGCAGCAGGGATGAGGCAAACCCTGAGAGAGTCTGACATGTTTCTGGATTTGTATCTTGTTTCAGGTTCTTGACTTACAAACAGCCATTGAACACATCACTGCATCTTACAACAACGAGACGGTGACCCTTCAGGACATCTGCTTGGCCCCGCTCTCTCCGTATAACAAGAACTGCACCGTTCTGAGTGTGTTAAACTACTTCCAGAACAGCCACTCCATGCTGGACCGCACCATCGGGGACGACTTCTACACCTATGCGGATTACCACACGCACCTGCTGTACTGTGTCCGGTACGTGTCAGGTCGCTCGCTCGCTCCCCCACCGACATCCGAGCACTTGCTGCTGCTGCACCCCATGTGGGCCTGGAGCCTGGGTGAGCACAGAGGCAGATGTCCCAACGGAGGGGGCAGGGACGCAGCCCGGTGCCAGGCAGAGGCGGGCGTGCGGAAGGTGAGCCAGGCGGGCAGGCAGGGTGGCCGGCTCTAGGAGTGGGGCCTGCTCAGAGGGAGAGGAAGGGGGAGCCGGTGAACTCGGAGGAAAAGAGTCCACAGTGGATGGAGCGGCGAGTCCAGGCCCAGGTGAGCGTCTGTGTGTCATCGAGGAGCAGCAGGTGTCTCTGCCAAAGCTCGTGTCTGGATGATAACACGTGGCACCGTCTGTCACAGCCACACACACAAACGTCCGCGCTGCAGTGCTTTCCTTACCGTTCACATATGTTTACGTTAGGACAGGAATGGTCTTGAACCGGGCAGCGTCCCCTTGCCGAGGGCGGCCGGCGGGGCAGGTTTAGATTCGGGCAGGAGGCGTGTCTGGCTGGCAGTGTTCATAATTCAGGCAGTCAGGGGAGGCTGTGCTGGGCGGCCAGCCCTGTGTCCTGGCCTGGCCACACCTGTTCAGCCCATCAGACGTCACCAGGGTGTTCTTCACCCGGGGAGGTGCCCTGGGCCACCTTGGCGGGCACCACGTCTCAGGAGTAGGCTCTGACTCCGCGCCGGGAGTGGTGACCTTACGTTCTGTCTGTCCGTGTTCCTAAACATAGCCTGGTCAACAGCCAGGTGCATAAGGGGTCGGCCTCGGGTGGCCCAGGCTGGTTCTAACAGGCTGTCTCCTCGCAGGGCCCCTGCCTCGCTGAACGACACCAGCCTGCTGCACGACCCCTGCCTGGGGACGTTTGGGGGGCCCGTGTTCCCGTGGCTGGTGCTGGGAGGCTATGACGGTGAGTGAGAGGTGGACCTGGCCTTTGATTGACAGTCCTGTGGAAGTCATAAAGGCTTTACACATGGACACTCGTGTTAATTTCCTGTTTCCTAAATCCCAAATGCAGTATCTCCTGTGGGTTGGGGTTTTTCTGGATGTAGGAAGTGGGCAGTGTCAGCCGGTTTTGAGGTCACACTTTAGGAAGCCGTGAAAAGGGCGTGTCCCCAGGATAATGTAATTGCATACATCGCACAGCATGCAGGGCAGCTTCAGGGCGCTCCCGAAACCCTAGGAGCTCACCTGTAGGACCCCACGGGATCGGGGACCTCAGGCTGAGAACCCCGGGAACGGGAAGAGACGCCGTGGAAGGTGGGGGGACCCAGAACACTGGTGGGTTCTTCCCTTTCTGAACCAATTGGCTAGGAACTCGGACACATTAAGGTAGGAGGAGCAGGCAGTTGGCTTGCTCTTTGCTGGTCCCGTAGCACCTCGGGACGGGTGGCACGGCCCTGGGTGCTGACTCAACGGCGACTCTGTGGGTTTTCTCCACCCTCGTGCCGAGGCGGACTGTTTCCTTGGCAGCTGTGATCTGCGTTGAAGCCCTGCTCTGCCATAATAAAGTGCCATTTCTATGGTGGGAGCGACGGGGGCACCAGTTTGCTCGTCACAGCCGTCAGATTAAATTTGATCTCCACCGTATTCCTTCCACCAAAATAAATTCCAGGTGGACCCCAGGTTGAAATGTAAGAAGGGAAACTATTAAAGGACCAGAGGAAAATACATGAGGAATTTTTAAAAACAATTTTTAAATGGAGAAGGCATTTCTAGCAAGATAAATCTCAAAGCTGTCACAGGAATCACTGATGGATTTGACTGCGTGAGAACTCTGAATTCCTACATGGAGAGCGAACGTCATAAGGTTTTAAACAATAAAAGCAATAAGCTGGAGAAAAGTTAGTATACATAATAGCATTTCTTCCATATATAAAGAGCTCTTTGAAAAAGAAGGAGGGAAGCCTTATGAGCGTTAACACGAGAAGGAACAGAAGTGGCTTACGTTACAGAGGGAACGCTCCCCCCACTCCTAGGCAGCACTCAGCCTTCCTGCCCAGCAGGTGAGCAAGGGCACAGAGCTCGGAACTCGACGGGTCAGCAGGGGAAGCCACAGGTGGGGAATGTAAACTGTGCTTAGAATATAAAGTCCAGGAAAAGGCAGGGGTCTCATCTCTTTTGTTCGCTGATGTGTCCATGGTACTTAAGTCCTGCCGGGCACAAAAGTGGTCTCAGTAAATATTTTGTTGAATGAAAAATAGGGTAGCAGTTTTGGTGGGCAATGTGGGAGAATCAGTCAAAATTAGAAATGCACAAACGTTTTGATTCGGTGATTGTAAGAATTGACTCTACGCATAGGTACTTTGCATATTAAAAATAGGAGGTTAGTCCTTGTAGTAACTTTGTTGATGATTTTAAAAACTGTAAAAATACCCATCAGTGGGAGATTGGTTCAATTATACTAGAAAATACTGTACAGCAGAAAAAAGAATAAGGAAGCTCTTTCTGTACTAAAAGGAAACAGTCTCAAGATACAGATTTAAAAGCATAATGTGCAGAACAGCACACGGCTGTTGTGTAAAAGAGAAGGAGGGGAAGGATATAGGTGTTTGCTTGTGCCTCTGTGGAGTGTCTCTGGCAGGAGACCCAGGATGGGCAGGGCCAAGAGAGAGCGAGTAGAGGAAGGAGAGGGATGTTCGCTGAGCGCCGTTCGGCCCTGTTGGAACGTGCGCTGCGGAATAAATAAAAAGGCATCGTCCCGAACGGCAGTTTGTGCCTGCTTCCGCTCGGGAGCCGTTTCCTTTGTTCTCCATGCTGCGCAGGCACCGTGTCAGGAGCTCCTGTTCCGAGAGCATAGGGCGGCGTCTGCAGCCGGGAGACGTCGCCGCTGTCCTCTCGCTGCCCCTTGCACTTACCCACTTCTCTGCCAGCTTGTAACCTTGTCGATCCACATTTTTCCTTTCTAGGTCAAAACTACAATAACGCCACCGCCCTGGTGATGACCTTTCCTGTCAATAACTACTACAACGACACGGAGAAGCTCCAGCGGGCCCAGGCCTGGGAAAGAGAGTGAGTGGTCGCCGGGCTGTGGGAAGCGGGGCGCCCGCAGGGACCACCTGGGTCTCCTCCGCTAAACTAGCCGCACCCGATGCGAGTGATGTCTTTCCACTCGTTACCAGTGAGCTCTGGGAGTAAATGTCCCCAAAACATGGTGTGAACAGACCGCCTACACGAGAGCGTCTATGCAGAAATTCCCTTCATCCTGTCCTCACAGCGAAAGCGGGGAGCGAGCTGGATGTGCGTTCCTAGGAGGGGATACGTACCGTAGAGAACGTCGCGGTCACTGAGGACAGGTGATAAGTGGTTCAGGATGCGCTGAATAAAATGCGCGGTCGGCACGCGTAAGCAAGCATAAGCTGCCCCTGCTGCCCACGCCCAGAAAGCCGTCCGGGACGGTGTCACCGTGTTCGCAGCCTCCAGGGAGCGGCGACATGAGGAGGACGGGCTGTGACTCGCTTCATCCTCTGCATCCAGTGCATTCTTTTTATTTTTTTAAATATATTTTATTGATATTTTACAGAGAGGAAGGGAGAGGGACAGAGAGTTAGAAACATCGATGAGAGAGAAACATCCACCAGCTGCCTCCTGCACACCTCCCACTGGGGATGTGCTCGCAACCAAGGTACGTGCCCTTGACCGGAATCGAACCTGGGACCCTTCAGTCCGCAGGCCAACTCTCTATCCACTGAGCCACACCGGTTAGGGCCAGTGCATTCTTCTAAGAAACCGCTTTATTGAGACGTGATCCACACACGTGCATTTCACTCCCTTAGAGCGTTCAGTTCAGTAGCTCTCATATAGTCACAGGTGATGTGCAGCCATCGCCACAGCCCAAGGTAGGATGTTCTTCACATCAGAACGCAGCCCCGCACCTTTAGCGACCATCCCCCACCCTCTCGTCCTCCCACCTCCCAGCCTGTGCAGCCACTAACTGCTTTCTGTCCCCATGAGTTTTCCTATCCTGGACTTGTGTATGTGAGTGGAATCATACGTGTGGTATTCTGTGTCTGGCATCTTCCATGTAGCAAAATGTTGTCAAGGTTAATCCAGGTTGTGGCACGTGCCAGTCCTGCTTCCCTTCCTGCGGCCGAGTGACGGTCCACCCTGTGGACATAGCGGGTTCTGGTATCCATTCACCCGCCGAGGCAGGCGGGCGTTGCTGCCTCGTGACAGTTGTGAATAACGCTGCTGTAGCCGTTTGTACACCAGTTTCTGTGGGAACTTTTTATTTCTCTCGGGTGTGTGCTACGATGAGGATGGGCGGGTCACATGTCACTCTCTGAGGAACTGCCAGGCTGTTTGCCAAAGTGACTGCACCATTTTGCCCTTCCACCGCAGTGTGTGGTGGTTTCAAGTCCCCGTCCTCGTCAGCACCTGTCACTGCTGACTGTGGGTGAGACGGGAGATCTCACTGCAGCTTTGAGGTGGTTTCCTGGTGCCTGACGACTCCAGCACCTCTTCCCGCTCTTGCTGCCGTCTGCATTGCCGCCTCAGAGAGATGTGTACTCACGTTCTTTATCCTCTTTAGCTGGTCATTGCATTTTCATTATTGAAGTATAAGAATTCCTACATAGTCTACAAGTCCCTTATCAGATACATGATTTCCAAGTGTTTTCTCTCATTTTTGTTTTTGTTGTTTTGCGTTCTCGATGGTGTCCTCTGAGACACAGCAGTTTTTAACTGGATGAAGTCCAATTTATCCACTTTTTCTTTCGCTGCGCGTACTTTTTGTGTCATGGCTAGGAAACCTAACCCCAGGACGTGGAGATTTATGTCTGCTTTTCTCAGAGTTTGGTTGTGTTAGCTCTCACATTAGGTCTTGGGACCTTTCGAGTTCGTTTTTGGAAATGGCGTGAGGTAAAGGTTCAACATGTGGCTCTCCAGTGTCCCAGACCATTTGCTGGAAAGGTTATTCTTTTCCGCTGTTGGCTTCTCTGTTGAGGAGGAGGTGGACTCGGGTTCTGCTCCTTCAGCTCGCTTCGTGATGAGCTTGAAGTCAGGACATGCAGACCCTCCGGCTGGTTCTTGAAATAGCAGGTTTAGCCCTTCTGGGCCTGCGATTCCCTGGGAATGTCAGAATCAACTTCCCACCCTGCACAGGAGTCGGCCAGGCTGTTAGGGCTGCTTCAACCTGTAGGTCAGCTTTTCAGTTCCACTTCACGAGCATGCGTCTTTGTCGCAGTGCACAGTACGTCACTTAGAATGTTTCTAGTAAAAGAGAATGAGACCAGGAACTGATTTCCGAACTTGTTCCAAACCGATTTCAATGGCAGAAAACTTAGCATGTCTGGCACTGCCTCCCTCCCGTCTCCAGCGGAGAAGGTCTGAATGCAGAGAAGGTTACGTAAGCGAGGCTTTCTGTCACAGAAGCTGGGAGCCCCGGCTGGGTGACTCAGTCGTCCCCAGATGCCAGGGTTCAGTTCTCAGGGCTCATACAGGAATCATCCCACAAGTGTGTGAATAAGTGGAACAATAAGTCAGTCTCTGTTTTCCTCTCTGAAAAAGTTAATAAATAAAAATTTAAAAAACTTTTTTTAAAGTTGGGAAGAAGTCCCTCACTTTGCTTTCACTCAGTTTTAACTAAAAATATAAAATTCTTCGTACTTCTTAGGTTTATTAATTTTGTGAAAAACTACAAGAACCCAAACCTCACCATTTCCTTCACTGCTGAGCGAAGTATCGAAGATGAACTGAACCGTGAGAGCAACAGTGACCTCGCCACCGTGGTGACCAGCTATGCTGTCATGTTTCTGTACATCTCCATGGCCTTGGGGCACATCCGGAGCTGCAGCAGGCTCCTGGTGAGGGCCTCGGGGCGGAGGTGTGGGTGTCTGTGTTGTTAGGAGGGGAGGGTGCAGCCTGGGCCCTCTTTTTGCCGCTAGTTAATCTTAATTTGTCATGTTCAAACCCGCCTCACATTCCCCTGTGCTTTTTCAGCTGTAGGTAACAGTCCCTATTCCCTGCGTTTATTTTCCTCAGTTCCAACTTTTTGGTTTATCTTCAACTTAAAATTTATTTCACATGGTCCAAGTTTTTCTAATTTGTCTACTTATCACCTACGAATGGAAGCTCATCATATAACTTCTTTAGGAAGACTTAGACAGTTTTTCTTATTTTTCCTCAAACTGGGAGTTGAGCTTTTAGCTCCAGATGGGCCGTCCTGTGTAGCGGGTGGAGACGAGGACTTGAGTGGCAGGTAGGACAGGGCGCGCTGACGGCCGCGTGTCTTTGTTGCCTCTCAGGTGGATTCCAAGGTCTCCCTGGGCATCGCAGGCATCTTGATCGTGCTGAGCTCGGTGGCCTGCTCGCTGGGCATCTTCAGCTACGTCGGGGTTCCCCTCACCCTCATTGTGATCGAGGTCATCCCCTTCCTGGTGCTGGCGGTCGGGGTGGACAACATCTTCATTCTGGTCCAGACCTACCAGGTGGGTCTCGCGTCTCACAGAGCGTGGCAGCTGACGGGCGAGCTCCATGAGCGCTCACCTCCCCTCTGGTTGGTATGATAAACTGAGAATCTGATTTTAAACATGTTCCATACAGAGTGTCTCAAAAAAATGTATACTACGTACACACTTTAACAGCTGATTTTATTACGTTGGAAAATGAAGTGAATTTTTTAAAACACTGCCTTTATAATTATCGAAAGTGTGTGCATACATTTTTGGGGACACCTTCTACACATGCAGAAAGGGCTAACAGGCTGTTGAGAATGTTTTGGGTACAGGTGCTATGAAAGTGGTTCTCCGTGTAGTGTAGGAGGAAAGGTTGTCAGAGGTGCCACTGTCAGGATTGCAGGTCAGCACAGGACCTGCCAGGGTAGAAACCGTCTCCATCACTGTTCTTACCTGGCCCCGCCCTTGTCCGTCGCCTTCCCTGCGTGGGACTCAGTGGCCTGTAAGTGGCACGTCATTTCATGATCGGCCGCCTGCAGCCTGCACCCCATGTGTTTTCCTCCAAAGTGACCCAGCCTTTGCTGGAGCCTCACCTGTCACCTAGCCCAGGGGTCAGGAACACCCCGAATGAATAGCCAGAGACCTGCCGGGCCCCCCACCAAGGATTACATTCAGTCCGTAGACGCCACTAACCATTTTTCTTCACTGTTAACGCAGAAGCAAGGAGGTGGCGTTGTGACTGAGAAACGTTCATGTTGCGTGCTTCATTCTTTTAAAGAGAGACGAACGTCTTGAAGGAGAGACCCTGGACCAGCAGCTGGGCCGGGTCCTGGGAGACGTGGCCCCCAGCATGTTCCTGTCGTCCTTCTCAGAGACGGTGGCCTTCTTCTTGGGTAATTGCTCTCGCGTTCTGCCGACTGTGCTGTGGGGAGGAGCCGGGTGTGGCGTGCCCCGCTGCTCTTCTTGCTGAAGCTGCACTGAACTGGGAGGTGCCCTCGCGGACGCGGCAGAGCGTGGGGCCGGTCCTGGTGTCAGCCAGCCAGTGTCTTCCTTCGGCAGTCTGCCAGGCAGTGTCTGTCTTGGGGTCCAGGTGCCTGGCCTCCCCGCCATTTCCCCTGTTTGGCACCCACAGCAGGTGTTGGTATTTGAAAATAGCTTCTCGCACAGCCACAGGCTCCTCCAAACAGCCCTCCAACAGCAGCTCCAAACCACAGGCAGCGTCTGCGGGCGTGTGCGCTGTTCCCTGGGCAGTCGTCCTGTGCACGCCGCTCGTGGGACCAGCGTGTGATAAGCTGGGTTCTCAGGTCTTTCCTCAGCCCGAGGAGCTGGAACAGAACCAGCACTTTCATAGTCCTTCCTCCTGGGGAAATCAGCCCGTCCTGGGGCCGAGTCTCTGCCCGCCTCTGGCGTGTAGTGAGAAAACCGGCTCATCCTCTGAAGAGGAGGCCGGTCAGGCTCGCCCAGAAGTCAGAGAAGACACAGCCCACACATGCCTGCGGGCCACCAGGTCTTCACGGGCCGAGCACGGGCCGAGCATGGGCAGCCTCTGAGCACGGACACACCAGCTGTTGTTTGCGTTCCCGTGGAGCCCTGCGCCCTGAGCTCCTCTCGCGGTGCAGGTGCAAAGCAGCTAGCTCCCCTCTCACCTCGAGGGCGAGAAGCCCAGGGCGCGTGGGAGGGTAGTAGCAGCTGCTGCACCTCAGGCGGACGCTGCGGGGACCTGGTGGGGGTGCAGGGCATGTCGGAGCCCACGTCCTGTGCTGCCCGGTGTGCGGTTCCTCAGCAGCACTGAGAAGCAGACTCACTGTTAAACGTGGGCTCCTCGTTTTATGTCCAAGTGCTTTAAACTTGGAGGCGGGTTTACAGAGTGTGGGCCAAGCAGGCTCATGTGGCCCGGAGCCGCCAGCTTTCAGTGAGAGAGAGCCGAGCGTTGGGCGTGGACTCCCTCCTGTGGCTGTGGATACGCTGAGCGGCTGATGGTGTAACCGCAGGGGGAACATGTCCCTCTCACGGGGGCAGGGAGGGCACCGTGAGAAATGGCCTGTCCAGTGGTTCTCAAGTTTTGATGTGCATACATTTGCTCAGAGAGCCTATTAGATACACGGGAATTGGGTTGAAGTCCCACTGTCTTGGTTAAGCAGGATGGGGCCGAGCCCAGGAACCTGCATTTTTAACTCCCAGGTGGTTCTGATGCTGACAGCATCTTGAACAACTTCAGGCTTACAGCCTCTTCTCAGCTCTGGGGCACCCTCCAGAGATGCAGCACCCTTTGGAGGGTGGGGGGAGGGGAGCAGCTCCTCTCGTTCTATGGACCCGGGAGCGCCAGCGCCCTCTGCTGTGAGTGGCAGTGACAGCCGCCTCCCTCCCACCCGCCTCCCGCAGGAGCCCTGTCGGTGATGCCCGCTGTGCACACCTTCTCGCTGTTTGCTGGGATGGCCGTCCTCATCGACTTCCTGCTCCAGATCACCTGCTTCGTGAGTCTCCTGGGGTTGGACGTTAAGCGTCAGGAGGTGAGTTGTTACCAGATTGCAGCCTGTTTGTTTCACCTGCGTCTGGAGTCTGACGCGCTGGAGAGCGTGACCTTTGCTCCCTTTGTCCCTCAGAACAACCGGCTGGACATCCTGTGCTGTGTCCGCGGCGAGGATGGCGCCGGCCTCCAGGCCTCCGAGAGCTGCTTGTTCCGCTTCTTCCGAGACTCCTACTCCCCACTGCTGCTCAAGGCCTGGATGCGGCCGATCGTGGTGGGAATCGCTGGGTTTCCTTCCTGTTTTCTCTGGGCACAGACTCTGTCCCGTGCCTCCTAGAACCGCACGCGTGGGAGTCCGACAGCTGTCAGCTGCGTGTGCAGAAACAAAGCTGATACGGACAAATATGTACTACTAAGTGTTTACTTTTTATTTTTTTAAATATATTTTTACCGATTTCATAGAGGAAGGGAGAGGGAAAGAGAGATACAAACATCATTGATGAGAGAGAATCATCCATCGGCTGCCTCCTGCACGCCCCCTACTGAGGATCGAGCCTGCAACCTGGGCATGTGCCCTGACTGGGAATCGAACCCTGACCTCCTGGTTCATAGGTCGATGCTCAACCGCTGCGCCACGCTGGCCAGGCCGTAAATGTTTTTAGCAGTTGATGTAAGCAAGAGCTTTGGTTTTGAGTTTTTATTTTGGAATAATTACCTATTAAGTTGCAAGGTACAGGGGCCCAGATTCCCTTCGCCCAGTTCCTCCTGTGTTTCACGTAGTTGTAGTTCAGTCTCCAAACCAGGACTTCGACTGGGCAGAGAGGGCGGGTCTGGTTCTTGTCCTTTTATCCCATGTGAAGAGTCACGTGCCTGCCATGCAGTGAAGATCCGTGACCAGGGGTCTCCCGGGCTGCCCCCTAAGTGTCGTCCCTCCCCTCCCCCTGCAGCACCTCGATCTCTGGTCCCCGCGACCAGCAGAGCTTTTTATCGTTTCTGTATGCTTTGTGCCCCGGCTACTGTCGGTCGCTGCTCTGCTAGGAGAACGTCAGTTCCCAGTGTCGGTGGAAGTAAGAGCAGCCGTGGCATACTGAGCACTGGTGGCAGGTGCTGGCTAACGTCTGCATCGTGCCTAGATTTTCCTCATTTAATCCACCAAACTGGCTGGTGTTGGAGTCCTAGTTTCCCTGGTTTGTTGAGGCGATGGACGCTAAGAGAGGCTCAGCGCTTCCCTGGGTCCCGTGTGCACAGAGGGGCCGCCCGTGAACCAGGTGGTTCGACTCTAGACGCCCTGAACTCAGCCACTCCCCGCACTCCGTGTGCTGGGTGCGCCACTCACGCTTGCTGTCCAGCTTAGGAAGGCCTGTGTTCTGTGGGCTGAGGCTTATTCAGCTCCTTGTAACCAGCAGTGGCTGTCTGTAACCCACCCCATTCCAGATGGCAGTGTTCGTGGGCGTTCTTTCCTTCAGCATCGCCGTCCTGAACAAGGTGGAAATTGGATTGGATCAGTCTCTTTCGATGCCAGAAGTAAGATGCCTTTTATTTTAACTTACTCAGCCAGGGGTGAATACATTTTCCAAACACACACACAGATGTTTCAGGTTAATGTCTGCTGTGCCTGCAAGTGCTGATGGGGCCTCCTGTGACCTCAGCTGTCACAGGCTCTGCCGGGGGGCCTGGCACTCTGAGCTCAGACAGTGCTGGGCACAGCCACAGGTGCGACAGCCAGGCTGACCCTGTGAGGTGCCGTCCTGACCGCGGGACCTGCGGGGAGCACGGAGCCCGGGAGGGTGGGAATGGGACCAGCTGTGCAGGGAGTCCTGACTGGGCGGTGGCGTCCCGGCCAGGAACCTCCACGCCTCCTGGCGCGTCACCTCACCTCATCAGACACCCTCGGCACGTCCACACTCTATCCTGCCGCCTCTTCTTGCAGGACTCCTACGTGACGGACTATTTCAGGTCCCTCAGCCAGTTCCTGCACGCGGGCCCGCCCGTCTACTTCGTGGTGGAGGAGGGGCTGGACTACAGGTCCCTGCAGGGGCAGAACCTGGTGTGCGGGGGCATGGGCTGCAACAACGACTCGCTGGTGCAGCAGCTGTTCGACGCGGCCGAGCTGAACGCCTAGTCAGTACCCGACCCCGGGCTGCCTGTCTGAAAGGTCTCCCTGAAAAGAGATTGTCTCGGGAAATTAGGTTTCAGAATGTATGCTGAAGCGAGCCTTCCCTGAGCAAAGCCTTTGGAGGACTAACGTAGCGCCTGGGGCTCAGGTTCCATGAGGGCAGTGTCCTTCCGCCCGGTAGCAGCGTTGAGTGCAGCCAGGACGCTGGGTGTCGCGGGCAGGGCCGGGCTGGGGCTCCCGGGCGGGCGGTCATGCTCCTCTCCCCGCAGCACCCGCATCGGCTTCGCCCCCTCGTCCTGGATCGACGACTACTTTGACTGGGTCAAGCCGCAGTCCTCGTGCTGCCGGGTCCACAGTGGCTCCGGGCGTTTCTGCAACGCCTCGGGTACGTCGCCCCCGAGTCGGTCCTGCTGTTCTGAAAAGCATGGTGACGTGAAAACCGCTTGGCCCTCACCTCCGTTCCTGCCATTGCCCGCCTGCACTGGTCTCCTCCCCTCCTCAGCCTATCGCTCTCCAGTGCGGCCTCGGCCTGCACCACCCCCTTCCCCATCCCCGGGCTACAGGCTGAGCCAGGCCTGAGTCAGGAGCTCTGGGTTTCGAGTTGGGGTTTCTCGTCTTTTCCCCACGACACCGATGGCCTCCTGCTGGGTACTGGCCGTCGCTGCTCACGGGCTTTCCTGTCAGCGCTCTGTGGCTGCCCTGTGGTCGTTGAGAGTTGAGGTCCCAGGATTTCCCTGACAAACACATGGGAGCCCTGGCTCTGATACCCACGAGGCCGTCCTTCACGCAGGACACCTTCACGCAGGGAAGGACGTGTTAGAGCCCAGATGGAGGTGGCACCTCAGTCAAATGTGTCCGACTGTGAATCTCACAGGAGCTTGAGCTTTTGGATAAGGAAAAGGGTTCAGGAAAAGATTCTCATAAATGTTTTAAAGGGAAACCTGGAGACCCATTCTCTTCTCCTTGGCTCCTCCCACGTTTCTGCTAGTGGCCGACCCTGGCTGCATCCGCTGCAGGCCTCTGACTCCTGAGGGCAAACAGCGGCCCCAGGGGGGAGACTTCATGAGGTTCCTGCCCATGTTCCTCTCCGACAACCCGAACCCCAAGTGTGGCAAAGGGTAAGTGAGCCCCGCGGACGTGCACCCACCTGTTGGCACAGAAAACTCGGGGAGGGCGGGGGAGCAACAGTGTGTGGGAGAGGCCCTCTTTCCAGCCCTCCTCACCTGTTCTGATCTCTGGGCGAGAAAGAAACCCCAGAACACCTTTCCAGGAAGCTCCTCGCTGTCTCCAGCTGACTGCATCCTGGCTGGGCACTCGCTCCCTGGGCGGCTGCCCGGCCCTCCTGCTGGTCCGTGGGCAGAGGGGAGTGGTCTGTTCCGTGTCTGTGGGCACAGGGGCCAGCGTCTGCTCGGGTGAGGTCATCCTAGGCTAAGGCTTAGATGGTTTGGGCCCCATTTTGCTGCTCCCCAGCCTGTGCCTACAGCCAGGCCGCAGTCCCCACAGGAGCAGGATATCTGGCCTGGAGATGGGGATCATGGGGTGGGGGAGGGCGGCTGGAAGCTTTCGTAGGAGAGGGTGTGTGTCAGGTAGGCCCTGGACGTCCTGTTTTCTCCTAGAAATAGGAGATTAGTCCCGAGTCCCGTCACACGTTAGTCACGGATAGCATGTCTGTTTCGAGACCTGTACCAGGCTCTGTGGGAATGAAGGGAAATAGAAATGGACCGTGCATCTGGGTCTGTGTGCAGACTGGGTCTGTCCTACACAGAATGAGCCCTGTGAGCTCAGCCTGCACGAAGCAGTGGCCACACCTCTGTGGTGTCATGCCAGGCACCATCGCCTTAGTTCCCCAGCTCGTGCGGCCTGAGTCGGCGGTGGTGTGCCCGTCCGTAGAGACGATACTGCGCCCAAATGCAGGGACTCTGCCGAGAGTTCCGGGCCATGCATGGTGAGGCTACTCTGCAGGCCGAGCCCACGTGGCCTCACTCCACGGCTTGCCTTCCCCACTTCCTGTTTCACGTCATTGCTGAGCAGACTCGGGAAAACGCATTGGCTGCAAGCGGAGCCGGATGGGAAGTGGTAGCAGCTGTGCACCAACCAGCCAGAGTGGGGAGAAGCCAGAGGGAGGCAAGAGCCAGTCCTTCAGCGTCCCCACGAGGCCTGCCCTGTGGCTGAGGCAGAGCCAGCCAGCCCGCCCGGCCAGCGGCTCCTGCGCCTGCGCGGACTCTGCGGCATGTGGGGCGCGGCCCTCTGACGCCACTGTCTCCTCTCAGGGGACATGCTGCCTACGGGTCGGCTGTTAACATCCTGGGCAACGACACCGGTGTGGGCGCCACCTACTTCATGACCTACCACACGGTGCTCCAGACCTCTGCCGACTTCATCGACGCCCTGAGAAAGGCCCGGCTCATTGCTGGTAACATCACCCAGACCATGAACCAGGGAGGAAGCAACTACCGCGTGTTTCCATACAGGTGGGTGTGGCTTGTACACATGGGGTGTCCCAGGGACGGGCCACACCTGTCCGGCAGGGGACGGCCCTCACCTGTATGGCAGGGGACAGCCCTCACCTGTATGGCAGGGGACGGCGCTGACCTGTCCGGCAGGGGACGGCCCTCACCTGTATGGCAGGGGATGGCGCTGACCTGTCCGGCAGGGGACGGCCCTCACCTGTATGCCAGGGGACGGCCCTCACCTGTATGGCAGGGGACGGCGCTGACCTGTCTGACAGGGGACTGCCCTAACCTGTATGGCAGGGGATAGCACTGACCTGTCCGGCAGGGGACGGCCCTCACCTGTCCGGCAGGGGACTGCCCTCACCTGTATGGCAGGGGACTGCCCTCACCTGTATGGCAGGGGATAGCACTGACCTGTCCGGCAGGGGACGGCCCTCACCTGTATGGCAGGGGACGGCCCTGACCTGTCCGGCAGGGGACGGCCCTCACCTGTATGGCAGGGGACGGCCCTCACCTGTCCGGCAGGGGACGGCGCTGACCTGTATGGCAGGGGACGGCGCTGACCTGTCCGGCAGGGGACAGTGCTGACCTGTCTGGCAGGGCACGCTTCTCAGAAGGGATGTCCTAATTCCTGGGAAGAGCTGTGACCTTGGCAGAAAATCAGTTCTCCAGCCCTGCACAGGCCCCATTGGCCTGAGGTAATTCTCAGGAGAGAGCAGGACTTGTTTTTTCAAAATACGCTGGAATAGTCTTCGTAAACCTGCAAAGCAGGGTAGGCTGGGATTATGAACAAAAACTTTATGTGAAAGACGGGCATAGGGTCATGGTTAGGCCTTGGGGGCAATGGTCATCGCAGGCCTGCTGAGTTGCTGTCCCGAGTCCTGCTGCCCCGGGGGTGTTCTGCACGGCTCTGCCGCCTGTTCCTGGGGTGGCATGGCGGCAGGAGGGGGTGGAGCTTCCAGGGAGGACGGCTGATGGTCTCCCCCGCCCCCCAGTGTGTTCTACGTCTTCTACGAGCAGTACCTGACCATCGTAGAGGACACCATCTTCAACCTCTGCGTGTCCCTGGGGGCCATCTTCCTGGTGACCGTGGTGCTGCTGGGCTGCGAGCTGTGGTCTGCGGTGATCATGTGCGTCACCATCGCCATGATCCTGGTCAACATGTTTGGCGTCATGTGGCTGTGGGGCATCAGCCTGAACGCGGTCTCCCTGGTCAACCTGGTCATGGTGAGTCCTGGGACCCGTTTCCAGGAGAGACGGCCCAGCTCTCTTCTCCCTGCACATGGAGGCGGGCTGCAGGTGTGAGAGGGACTGGACGTCACGTGCACCAGTGAAGTGTGATGCCACAGTCTAGCGTGGCGGATATTCTGCCTTTATTACTCTGTGGGGTTTGCAAAAATGTAGCCTAATGACAGCAACAAGGTCACTTCTTATTTAGAAATATTGCCCGCACCCTGGTGGAATTCTCTGACCAATACCTTTTGCTTCCCATAGTTAATAATTAATTAGTCTTGACGCTGGGAGCGTTCAAGCAGGTATTAACAGAAAGTAGCAGCAGTCCATGTTCTTCAGATGTGGCCACTGCGTCAGGCGGAGTGGCCTGTGCGAGGCGTGGGGGGGGGGTGGAGGGGGGCGGGGTGCCCGCTTCCCCTGAGACGAGCAGACATGCTGGATGATCCGGGGTGCTGGGCACCTCCCCGAGGGTCCCACCAGTGCCCAGTGCATTCAGGCTGGTGTCACGGGGCTTCTTGGGGCTCGTCCACACGGATTCTTAGGGCCCTCCCCCCGGGGTGCCCTGGGGAGGGGTGGCTGCCTGTGGTTTCGGCCAGAAAAGGCGGTCGTAAAGGAGGCACTTCCTTCCAGAGCTGCGGCATCTCGGTGGAGTTCTGCTCCCACATCACCAGGGCCTTCGCAGTGAGCGCCAAGGGGAGCCGCGTGGCGCGTGCAGAGGCGGCGCTCTCCCACATGGGCAGCTCCGTGAGTAACGGGGGGGTGTCCGTGTGGACTGAGCCGCCCGGCCAGCCAGTGCTCAGGAGGGAATCTGCATCCTCTGCTTAGCAGCAGCTCCTGGGGTGACATGGTGTCAGGCAGTTCATGAAACAGCTGTACCCCGGGCTTCTTTACCATGTTCCTGTGGGTGAAAGCTCGTGGGGCAGCCGTGTGGCCGAAGCAGGAAGAACAGGGTGGATGTGAGCGAGCAGGAGCCTTTGCCACGAACCCAGGCCAGCCATGGGCGGGCAGCAGGGCCCAGTGAGCGGTCTGTCCTGTGTCTGCAGACTCACCCCATATCCTGGTTCAACCAACCAACCAACCACTTGTTACTGAAGGAGGACTGTTACCGAGTAACACAAACCTTGTTTTATGACCATTTTATACTTAACCTGGTCTTCACCTGAGAATATAAAGAAACGTACGAATAGTGTCTATGCAGAAACGGCTTTTACCTTGTACCATTGCCTTTGTTCCAGGCTCACAAGCAGCACATGAAACAACTTTAAGTTGAACCTAATGTACTTAGCAGGAACTCTGAAAGCTGGGGTTCAGGCCCCCAAGTCCCCGTATTAGGAAATGTTCACTTAGGATAGGGGATTAGAGCAGTTCTAACACCCTCTCTCCTTTAGGTATTCAGTGGAATCACACTAACAAAATTCGGAGGGATTGTGGTGTTGGCCTTTGCCAAGTCTCAGATCTTCCAGATATTTTACTTCAGGATGTACTTAGCCATGGTCTTCCTGGGAGCCACGCACGGGTTGATCTTCCTTCCGGTCCTCCTCAGCTACATAGGTGAGCTGTCCAACCTGTGGGTGGGTGGAGGAAGCCTGTGACCACAGGAGACGTGCTGCCTCGAAGCAGCTTTCAAGTCTGACTTGTACCGATGGGTCATTTACAAGTAGGACTGAGGGAGAGGTCTCATGAGAAGCCGCCCATGTCCCAGCACCTCATTAGTACACGGCCAACTCTGCCTGGACCGCCGGGCCTGGCTGCTGAACAGGCCGAGGGCCGGCTGGGAACGAGTTTGAATGTCGGCCCAGGCAGCGCCTCCTCCACTGAGACGCGTGGCCACACAGCCAAGCCGTGTCCCCAGCTCAGTGTTCCCGCAGCAGGCCTCTGCCGTCCCCACTTCCATCTGTCCTGAGGATGCTCTGTGGCTGCCATGACAACTCATGGTTGAAAGAACAGGACGGATTTGCTTGATTGACAGCAGGGATAGGGAATGTCCGGCACGAGGGCCGTCTGAGGCCTGTGCAGTCATTTGGTCTGGCTCTGCCAAGGCGTTAGGGGCGAGTTAATCCTTTGACCAAGCCAGCCATCATGGCTCAGTGGCTGAGCATCGACCTATGAACCAGGAGACCACAGTTCGACTCCCAGTCAGGGCACATGCCTGGGTTGTGGGCTCGATCCCTAGTAGATTGATGTTTCTCTCACTCTTCCTCCCTCTCGGAAATAAAAATAATATACATCTAAATGTTAGTTTTTAAGTTGAAGTTTTGTATGGCCCACGAATGATGTTACAAATCTCCAAATGGCCCTTGGCAGAGAAAGGTTCCCGACCCAGCTTACAGCTTTATGACCAAGTTGAAGCATTGAAATGGACGGAGAAACCTCCTTAGAAATGACACAGCTTCCTTCTCCTTCCCAGGACCATCCGTAAATAAAGCCAAAAGCCTGGCCACGCACCAGCGATGCAGAGGCACAGAGAGCGAGCAGCTCAATTTCTAGCCCCTCACGGGGCCTGGGGACTCGGAGCTGTGTGTGCGGGCCCGGCAGTGCCCTGGTGGAAGGAGCTGCGCTGCCAGGTTAAGCTGAACACTGGACGTCGCCAGACTCGGCGATGGGTCGAACAGCAGCCGCTCTGGCCACGCGCCTGTCCACTCAGGAACGTGTGTTACTAACCGTGGAGGCAGCCCTGGACGTGTCTCCAGTTCTCCCGGCATGAAACCCGACTCTCGGCGAGGGAAGGCTGACACCGGATGGACACTGGAGGCGCTCGGCTCCCTGGCCCTTCTGAAGGCCAGTCCGTGCGATGCTGCCTGCTCCTTTCTGAGGAGTGAGCCACCACACAAACCCCACCGCATTTTTAGTAACATTTGAGGATGTCGCGGGTACACTTTATTATAGTCTTTTGTAGTTTAAAGAGCTTTATTAATGCAATAAATTAACTTTATACACATTTTTATATATAAAAACTAGCGCGTGATTTCAGAACGTCGTAGGCCTCATGAGAGCTCGGTCTCCAAAGACCTGTTTGAAAAAAGCCACGTGCTCCTCGCAGTGTTCTCCTGGGGAGCAGAGGGAAGCAGGTGAGCATGCTGCTCCCCGGGGTCGGGCTCTAACTTCCTCTCTACCATAAAGCACTCTGTGTTCCTAAGCTCTGGACTGTCCTTCCAATTTCATAGGATAGGGGATTAGAGCAGTTCTGTGGCTGGTCAGGGACCTCACAGCCCCCAGCAGCCCCACCTGCTGAGACTAACCTGTCCTGGTCCCAATCCCCTGCCTCTCCGAGCTAGAAGACCTGAAATAGTTGCCTGTTCCTCCCCACCCTTAGTTCTCATGCCTTTGGACATCAGAGAGACTGGCCCGTGCTTCCTGCCTGACCCAGAAACAGTAATAAGCCCCAGGCCCCTTTAAACTCTCAGGCCCCGGCTCCTATCCAGAGCAGCTGTCAGACCTGAGCGGGCTCAGACGGCCTGAATCGGCCCACATGTGCTTCTCCTCCCCACACACTTCAAGTTCCGGATCATTTAGGTCCCCGGGCATGCGGAGTCCACCCCACTATGAATGACGGGCTAAGGGCGAGGCTGGCTGTTGTGACCGTTTAAAACCAAACTCAGGAGTTCTAACCGAAGCCTCCTGGCACACCCGCTGCCAGTCGTCCTGCCAGGAGCCAGCAGCTGCCCAGGACTACTCATGGTTGCGCCTTCTCACCTGGTGTGAAACTGGGGTTCCCCCGTAAACGCTGGTTCCGCTGCTCAAAGAAGCGGAAGATGGTGTAGAAGAGCATGTGGTCTTCGGTCTGCTTCGCAGCATCGAGGAACTTGCGTGCAGAGACGCTGTCGTGGCCCCCCACGCCCCGGAGGAACCGCAAGGCGGCCAGCACCTGGTGCTTGGACAGCAGGACTTCCACGATCTCATCATTCGCCGTCGAGAGTCGCTGGAGAGAAGCCCAAGTGAGTGCGAGCACAGCAGACGCTTACGCACCGGAAACGTGGACGCACCTTACCTTCAACATATCCAGCGACAGCTGGTGAGCAGGAGGGTAGAAGCTCTCCAGGGATAACAGCAGACATGCCTGAAAGACAGGTTCCAGCCTATTCAGCACAAGGTGCTGGACGCGGTTCATGACCGAGGAACCCTGGCGGCACCCACCAGAGGCTTGGAGTCGCTGAGCACGTGGTACTGCAGGAGCTGGTGCAGCGTGTAGAAGAGGTTGTGCTGGACCAGCGTCTTGATGACGAGTTCGTGCAGGTAGTGCTACGGCAGACAAGGAGACGGGGCTCAGGTGTGGCGGGGCTGCAGCTGCTCCAGCCGATGAGCTGCCGTCACGGGAAGGGGCCATGTGCGGGGGAAAGAGCCCGCCTCATGTGACAGGGCTCATCCTGACGCAGCACACGTGGCAGGTCAGGAAATGAAAGGCTCGGACGCCGAGTCAGGACGGCGGGCCCTTTAGCACAGACGGCATCGTAGTCAGGAGACGGACAGTGCTGCCGTCTTAGATATCCCTGCGCCTCTGACCAGGACCCCACGCTGCCCGGAGGTACCTGCACTGGAACCTGAAACTGGTTCAGGGAGCGAATGTACTCCATCAGCATGGCGATCACAAACTTGGGGGGCGTCTCCTGGGAGGAAGCAAAGGTGGTCTTAGGAGTGTCTGAGCTGCAAGGAGCTTACACAGAATCCTTCCTTTATTCCTCCCCTTGGCCCTATTACACTGGCCCAGGGCTGTGTGGCTGCTTTTGCACAAACCCCCTCAGATTCTCCCTCGTCAAGCACACGTTTAGGCCTGAGTATGAGGCCAAACTACCAGTGTGAGTCCTCCCAGAATAACCAGCTATTCTGAGTCCTAGTTTCCCTCAAGTCCCTTCCACAGATCTGTTCCGAGACCCTTTGTCCAGAGCAGCTGATGGCAGTCACGCACCTTCTTCTCCATAAGCGCCGACAGCACGTGGGTGTACATGTCGGACTGGTCGATCACGGCCTGGGTCCGCACCGGCCTGCGGAGGAGCGGACTGCACCGGCTCTGCCCAGCTTCCGCCGCCTGCACAACACACGACAGGTGTCATCGTCACCACCTCCGGGAACGGGCGTTGGCCGTTAATCCGAAAAGACGGACTCCTGGATGCTGTGAGCCTCAAGCCTGAGCAGGGCACAGCTCACAACCTGGACGGACCGACTTCCTGTGCTCTGGGAAGAGCCCAGAACAAGTCAGAGCTGGTCATCGCGACAAAGCCCTGCTCACGGAGGATGGAACTACAGGCTCCAGCGGAGTCTTCTCTCAGGGACATCATCCTGTTTTTGCCCCTTACCAACTCCCTAATCTTCTCAGCCAGACCACCTGGCCCTTGTTACCCAACAAGAACGAAACGGCATCTGTGCTTTATGAAGCCGTAAGGAAGCACACACTAGTGTAAGGGGTCTACACCGAGACTTGGAGTAAGTAAGGCTCCCCACCTACTCCTGCTTAGGAAAGCTCCGAGATGCGACTCCATCGCCTCACTTTTTTTTAAACATATTTTTATTGATTTCAGAGAGGAAGGGAAAAGGAGACAGAAACATCAATGATGAGAGAGAATCATTGCTGCCTCCTGTCGCCCCTACTGGGGATCGAGCCCACAGCCAGGGCATGTGCCCTTGACCGGAATTGAACCTGGGCCCTTCAGTCTGCAGGCCGATGCTCCATCCACTGAGCCAAGCCAGCCAGGGCGTGTCTCCTAACTTCTAAAGCCCGAGACCAGTGCAGACCCTCGGCAGAAGCTGGGTGGTGCCCGAGAGCCCGCAGTGCTCAGCAGCGCCAGGCGCGGCAGGGCTGCAGACGGACCACACTCCGCCAGCCGGCGCTTGGAAGCCACGAGCCACAGAGCAGGACGCACAGAAACTGCCACCAGACTGCCGCCACCACAGCCCAGCACCGAGCAGCAGGACCGAGAGAAGGAGCGAGACGAGCTCAGCCTCCCCACCTCCCGGAACCGCGTCCGACAGGCCAGGACCACAGCTCGGAGCCACGGCCACTGCAGCGCCTGCCAGTCCTGTTATCCTGGAGTCGCTGAAGGTGGGTGGCGTTCTGGCTTTTCTGTTACTGCTTAAAACCTTCCGTTTTCAGCTTTAGGACTAATTAGGTCCTTTAAGTGAAACCATTCATTCCACTTATCCTAACCCGTTTTCTTTCTGGCTTCAGAAGGTAGGGTGCACTAACGTTACGTAGAAGGAGAAGAAAAAAACCATGGCAAATGATTCTACTTTTAATTAACTAAGACTAGGCTCTGGCTCGGTAGAAACATGTATAAAAAAAGTAATGCAAAGACGAGACCAATTTTATCTATAAAATAGAAGACCAAGGATCTATCTACATGTAAGATCCAAAAGATTAAACCACAGAAGAGGTGGAGGCACTGAGGGAGATGGAGCCCCGCCAATGGGATGCCGGGTTCTGAGTGTACTGCCGTTTCCTGCCTGCAGTTACAACTACCAGGTGGGGGCACAGGGGCCTCTAGCACAGCGCCTGTCACTCACCACCGCGTAGCTCTGCTCGGCGTCCAGGTACCTCTTGTACTCCTGGTTGAGCTTGTCGAAGACAGTGGCTACCACGGGCAGGGCCGCTCTGTCGGACCCGCTCAGCACTGGGAAGAATCAGTGTGCACAGGTCAGCTAGCTCCACCTGCAGCGCACGCTGCTAGGGCAGAAGCACTCCCTCCCAGGCCAGCACACACACGGGCCTTAAGGGCACCCAGAGGAGGGACCAGCGTAGTGACCTGAAGCCTGGAGCTCACAGGCCCTTTCTGGCTCCTGAAGAGAGTAGCTGTGACCGTATCGGTGAAGATTCTCAACGTAGATGTCAGGGAGGCAGAGATTTGGATTCTGACAAGTGCTTGCTTTAAAAGGAGGGGTGGGGGCCCCGACCCCCACGTGTGCGCAGGTTCAGGTTCGCTCTCCCCTGCAACCATCCGATTTACTCTGAGTCTTTCCCACCCGAGTCCCCACACGCATGTACAGAGATTGGTTTCAGAGGGAGGGAGACGGCCCCAACAGGGAGTCCAACTGAGACCTCCTGGCTCATAGGTCGACGCTCAGCCACGGAGCCACACCAGCCAGGCACTACAAGTCCTTTTTCTACTTAGCAGCCTCTCCGGGGTGTAGTCACCCACCCTTCGAGTGAAGAGTGTGGGCCACAGGCTGCAGACAGGCCTGGGAAGGTGGGGCAGCACAGGCTGGACTCAGACGACAGGAAGGAGCCCCCCTTACTCTGGGAGCAGACGGCCAGGATGACCATCTTGCACTCCTTTCTCTGGAGAAGAAAGTCCATCAGGCGTCCTTTGTCAGGCAGGAGGTTGACGATGGGCTGCAGCTTCACCTGCAGGTTCCAGAGGTAACCTGGGTGTGAGAGGCAGCGATGTCATCGTATGACGCGGACCAGAACAAAAGCCCAGAAGTAGTGCACAGCCGTCGATGGCTTTGTCTCACAAGCTGAAGCCCAGTCCAGGCCATGCATGACGTGCTGATCACAGGACTGACAGCCAAACCACCGCGTGCCCGGGAGACGCCTGGCAACCTCGCACCCGCTGTGTTCAAGCTGCATCTCCCCAAGTACGGGCAACAAGCACTCCCCCTGACCTGGCGGCCGTCCCTCTGACCCACCTTGGCTCGCGCTGATGATGATGTCAGGCTGGAAGACAATCCAGGACGAGGAATCTGCATGCGATAGGAAATTCTGCCCGAAGGATGGAGACGCAAGGCAAACCCGCTCCGACTAAACCCGCCCCCGCCCGCTGGCTGAGGCTACGCCCAGTGCCCAGCCCTCCTGTAGGAAACCTCCCCCTTCGGTTCCTGAAACATCGTTCCCTCAAGCAGGAGGGTAGCGGGTAGCAGCTCCCTGCACAGCGCCAGCGCCTGTCAAGGATACAGAGCTTACACGGGACCGGAGACTGGCTGGTCACAGGAGCAGGACCTACAAGAAAATGGAAGTGTGCGGCCAACACAGTACCCAACATGTACTACTACAGGCTGCAGCGACTGTCCGACTAGCGACGCGAGGAGGAAGTGACCGCGTCCCACGGTGACATTCAGGAGGAAGGGGAGGTCGGGAACAAGCCCGGAAGACGTCGTCACGAAAGCAAACTGATCTGGGACCCTCTGCAGACGCCTCACTGCACCCTGAATGTGGCCCCCACCGACATGGTGACTGCCTTACCTGCCACGGGGATCTGATAGGGCTGAATGGATCGAGCAGGAAGCACGGGGTGATGGAAGGTAACGGTGCCATCAAACTCTCCCCGTAACTTGATATCAAATATTACTGATGTCTAAAGTGCAGAAAAAGAACAGACTGTGAAGCCAGCAGACCACGGCGGTTAACCCTTTCATGACCTCCTATCTTGCTATTTCAGATTCGTTTAAAGAGCCTGTGTTTAGCCCAGCCGGCATGGCTCAGTGGCTCGCCCATCTATGAACCAGGAGGTCGAACGAGGTTCAATTCGTGATCAGGGCACAGGCCCAGGTTGCGGACTTGATCCCCAGTGTGGGGAGTGCAAGAGGCACCAATCGATAATGTCTCTCCCTCTCGCTACCTCTCTGAAGTTAATAAAAATATATTTTAAAAGTCTGTGTTTGCACCCATCCCTAGTTCTTCTTTCAGGAAGAATGTGCTGACATTACAGCTGTCTTTCCCATTCCCATCGACCTCACAGATAGTCCTGACGGGCTGACAAGCTCCCGCTAAGGGACGACCGAAGATCTTTCAGTCCCCACTGATTAGAGCCGTGCTGGCCCCTCCAGGAGGCCTGGGAGATGCCCGCTAATGGCACAGAAAGAGCAGGACCCACCCCACCGCCTTCTCTTGGGCCACACGGCCTCAAGCCATGCTCATCCCTGCTCACAAAGGACCTACAGGAAGACACGTGCAGAGGGTCTGCAGCAAACACAGCTGAGAGAAAGTGGTTCCAAAGTCACTCTCCTCATGTGCTATTTTCTGAAATAGTTTTTAATTATTCTTAATGATATGGAATCCCTGTTTCTTCTGTCTAAAAACTTTTAGCACAAAAAGCACTTTCTAGTCTGTGTTCAGAATGCTTTGTTCATTCTCTTGAGCAACCGCGCGCCACGCAGACCTGACCCCACGGCTCCCACCTCCGTGTCCTGATGGTGCACGACCACCAGGTTGTCCACCACGTTCAGGGCGAACTTCCCCGTCCGGCCCAACTTCAGGATGTGCGTCTTCTTACAGGCGCCTTCTCTGTGGGGACAGAGGGGTCACAAAGTGGTCGACAAGCTTCCGTTCCCACGTACCCTCGGGAGAGGAGCAGCGTGAAGCACGTACCGGGGCAGATGATACAGCACCACCTCGGCGCCCATGCTGCTGGAGGCCCGTGAGTGGTGCCGCAGGAAGAGGACGTACAGCTGCCCGTAGCTGTCAGAGAACAGACACGGGGTCACGTGTGCTGTGAGAAACCCTCCATCCTCAATGCTGAGTCTGCGGCTCTAGTCGAGTACATCATGAAACAGTCCTTCATGGAATACTCTGCAGCCAACAACAGTGCTTGCAGTTGTCAGAAACAAAAAGCCTATTACAAAGGGAAGGGTGTGAATGGGTCCAACGTTCTCATTTTATCCGATTAGAATGGCGAGAGGACTTTCCTCAGACCTCGAAGCCAGCAACATCGGAAACGCAGGCCAAGGAGCCGGCACTCTTAAGCTCTGTGGTCGCAGGACCCAGGCGCTAGCAGGGAAGGGAAGTCCTCGTTGGCCCAAGGCTCCCTGAGACTTTGTAACGCACTTCTAGTAGCTGCATCACTAAAAGCAATGACAAAAGGAAGTCTCTCAGGAGACAGACATACATGGTCGCCATGGCAATGTCTCGCTCAGAAAGGCTCAGTTTAGTGGACTTGGGCGCCGCTGGTAACTCAATCTCAAACTTGGGCAGCTTTGTCATAGTGCCAGCCTGTGGGGAAAGGAAGGGTTAGGAAGTGTGTCGACCCTTCATGTTTGCATTCCCTGCCTACAGTCACTGAGGGCACGCACACTCTCCTGGTCTGTCCCCCCGAATGAGCTTACAGGCGCCCTCGAGGGGTCACACGTGGCACAGTTAGTGTGGGAGGAGCTTGCCCTTTGTACTGCAGGGGGCACGCCGGGTCAGAGGAACACTGCGTTAGGGGCTGCGCTCACCCGGAAGTGGAAGGGCTGCAGCACGCTGCCCAGGACGGTGGTGGAGAGCAGGATGACGGCGCTCTCGGGGCAGTGCAGGTACCAGTTCACGTTCAGGCTCTGGCTCTTCAGCAGCTTCAGGCTCCGCTTCTCGGGCAACACCTGAGGCGAGTGCGAGACAGCCTTCATTCAAGAGCAGCCAGGGTCAGCAGGCTGTCAGTTAAAAAGTAGTGAAAACAGTAACTTAGATGGAAAAGTGCTATTTTTAGCTGCTACAGCTTCCAGGCGTGGGTCTGGTGCTTAGGGCGCACAGACCGAGGGGAACGTGAGCTTAGCCACAGTCACCGTCTGGGCGGCCCCTCCTCTGCATGCGCCACTCTGAGCCTCACCTCCAGAGCCAGCAGCAGCGACCTCCTCTCACCGTGGAAATGAGCAAACGAACCCCGGCCGGGCGCCCACCAGCCACCCGCCTGCAGCATCGGCCGAACGCCGTGTCCCCCAAGGCGGGGAGCGGCGCGCCCTTTTTCTAACAGGCGTGTTCTACAGACTATAGGGAACTTACTTTCCATCACATACTCTATCTTAGTAATGTTCGAACGTTTCATAAAAAGCATGTGTTATCGTTAGAAAAAAGCCCAGTCAAGAGGTTAACGCTCTAGAATCTCAAGCTGTCTGTTTAGTGCTGAATTCACCAACTGCCAGCTGCTCCTGCAGACCGCCCCGCAGCAGTGACGCACGGGTACCTGGTAGAACTCGACTCCCTGGTCTGTGATGAAGACGATCTCCGTGGAACTGGTCCAGCAGAACCCTAGTATGTTGGCATTCTTGGTCTGAAAAAGAGAACGTAGAATACTCTGTATTGCTCTGTAACGAAAGTTATGTTAACAAATCAAACTTTCTTTTCAATACCGTGATCCCGGATTTTCACCTGGAACACCCACGGAGTACCTGAGTCAGCAGAACAGGAGGAGAAAGCAGCGAGGTAACTGACCAGCACTCACAGTGGTCAACTTCTCCCTTTAGGACCAGCTGACCTCCTTGGTCACCCAGGTTAGAAAAGTATAAAGGCCTAGAGGTTCTCACTGAGTGTTGACCCAGGAGGGCTTGCAGCTGGAGCCACACCCCGACCCCCGTGGTGAACCAGGGCCGGGCCTGAGGGCAGGCTAGAGGCCCGCGTGGCTGCTCAGGAGCGGGGGCCTGTGAAGGGGCAGCTACTTGGCAATGTGCCTTTCCTCGTTGAGGAGCCACCCTCACCTCCATTGAGCAAACACCCTACAGAGATGCCGAGAGCCACCCCTTCCACTAGCAGCTCCTGCCAGTCTCTGGGGCCACAGTGCCCTCTGAGCTGCGCCTTCTGCAGCCTCGTTTATTACACCCAGCAAGTCTGATGAACGTGGGCTAGGATCTACACCAACGGGGAAAGGGGGCATGGCAAGGTCAGACCGAGGAAGCAAACATCACCAATAAAGGAAAAACCTCCTCTTCTGCAAACCTCCAAAGAGGCGGCTCAGGTCTGTCGCCCAGAGAGGGCGGGGCAGCAGGAGTAGTGCCACCCACCATCCCTGTAACCCTCCAACTCCGTCTTCAGATGAGAAACAGGCTCACAACGTGTCCAGGCCACGGAGCCCACAGGCAGCACCTCTCAGCACAAGCACCTTCTCCTCCCATCTGACTCAGCTATCAGCCACCCGGCGTCCGCCCAGCGTAGTCCCCCAGCCGAGCACACACCAGCGGGGAAAGGGCGCGGGCGGCCCGTACCTTGCACTCTTGCGTGTATTCTAACTGAGAGCTGTCCGGGATAAAATTAGAAAACTCCTAGAAAAAAAACCACAGGGATAAATTTAGATCAGGCAGCAACCTCCTTTAGTACACAACAGACAAAAGAAAAAGATAGAGATTAGAAGAAGACTGACAAGCACCCAAAGGCAGGAAAGATAAAAGACCACTTTGAACACTCTGCCTCCTTAAGAGCAGCTGGCTGACAATTCCGTTTTTAAAAGGTTAATCCAAATACTCAGTGAGGGTGTAGAAGCTGATTTTGGAAATTAATTCAAATGGTTGATTTCAGAGACTTGTGCTGCTCTACATTGCACAAGAGGCTTTCCAAACATTTTAGCAGTTCATACTGATGGAAGGAATGCGGGTGCTGCCTCCTTATCAACAGTTTTTTCTCTACGTGCAAATGTGGTCATGAATATTTATAAAGGCTAAAATGCCAACAGACTGCTCCAACTTCCAATACCTGGTCCTATTAAATCAAGCATTCAAAGACAGGAGACGTGACTTAATGGAGTTACTCCAGTTTAACAGGGCCATTCACAAAGTAGCCAAAATTATACCTCACGCAATCTGATTCTAGCTATTAATCCATACAAAAGATGCCCGAGGTTCCAAAATAGTTTTTTTAAAATTTAAGTCAAAATTGACAAACTAAGGTCACCAGTATTTATCCATTCACATTTCTTTCTTCAGGAACTCCTAAGGTTCAAATACAGTAGTGCTTCATAGTTATAGCTTTCATGACTTTAAAATAACAAGTGGCTCCTTTAACACTGGAAGTTTGCAATTCATTCTCTTCCAAATATACTTGTAAAGTGCTTTCTTTATGCCATCTTTAGAGGGATGTCTTACCACAGTCTTTGAGGTCCTCTGGACAGCTAGTATCTTGTTTTCTAAGGAAAACTTAATGCATTTCACTTCTCCTTTGTCTTCCATTCTGTAAGGAAAAAGAGTATGTTAAGAGTTCCATTTAATAACTGAACTCTAGCTTCTATCATTTGTGAGAAGAAAAATTAAACATTCAGGAAGCAGCAAATCTTAGTGTAAAATTAAACTTATGTTTCTGATGCTATCGGTAGTACCTCTTTTCAGAAAACAAAATTCAGGAGCAACAAGCTGCGGAGAAATTCGCAGTGCTGCAGTAACAGGCGACGGGAAAGGGGCGCTCACCTGCACTTGCACCAGAAAATGACTTCATACGAATACAGGTAGGAACAAGGTACCCACAGGAATGCCTTGTTTTATCGCACTTCACTTTGTTACGCTTCACAGATGTTGCATCTTCACAAACTGAAGGCAAGACCTCCACCAGCAAAAACATTACAACTCACTTTATCTGATGCTCCTTGGCGGTGGCCTGGAACCAACCTGCCGTATCTCGGAGGTATTCCAATGCCCACAGGCACGTCCACAGATTACTGCCTTCTCTCCATCGCTGGGACAGCAAAGCTTCTGAACCAAGCTTTCCCACCCACTCCCCTCTGGGCTCAAGCAGCCCCCCCCCTAGAAGCCTCACAACCACTCCAACGAAGGGAAATCAGAGAGGCCCACAGAGGGCGTGGGAGCTCTGGGTATGTGTGCGCATTCTCTTCTTATGGGGATGGTTTCACAGTGCACACATGTCAAAACTCATCAATGACCGTTAAATATGTCCAGTTAATAATTATACCACAGTAAGGCTATTTACAATAAGTAACATGTTTTTAAAAGAGGGTAAATTCAGTATCTTCCCCCTCAAACCCTACTGAGCCCCCAAATCACTCTCATTTTGACGCCCAGGGCCTTTGTGATACCAGTCTCCACTGCCCTCCGTGTGGCCTGCACCACGCCTGGCCCAGACCCCGGCAATCCTCTCCCAGCGGTGCCCCTGATGGATAGGCTCCCAACTAATCTAGTGTCAGTGTGGTCTTTCCAAACACTGACAGGTTCATGCCACACCCCACCTCACCGATCTTCAGTAACAAGATAAAGCCCTAATTCATAGCAGAACAGGTAAGTTTCAAGCTGACCCCTGCCCATGGCCACACCCCTGCCTCCCCTTCCTGCAGGGACACCTGATCGGCAGTCACCCAGACCTGGAGTTCCCCACCCCCGTGCTTGCTCGCCTTTGCTCGTGGAGGTCTCTCCATCGGGAAGCCGCCGCCTCTCTTCCCCACCTAGAATCGTCCGGTCCAGCTCTCAACTTTTGTTCAAGGGCTACCTCCTTCCTCTCTAAGGCCTTCCCCCTCCTACTCCCACGATAAATGCTGCACCTCCTGTGTGTCCACACTCTGGGCACAGCACTTATCACAGGAAGCCGTATGTGCCCCTCACTTGTCTCCCACGATGCAGTTCTGCATTCTGCAAAAGGGCGCCAGGCGGGTCCAAAGCCTTCACAGGCCTGATGCCTAGCACGGGCACTGCACACGTGATTCATTTCTACTTCAAAAACGGTTTCCTGTAGTTCAGGCCAGCTAGGAAAACGTTAAGTCACCACGGAACCGAGGGCCTACCATGTATTGTACTCTGTAATCACAGGAATTATGGGGACCATCCTAATAGGTCATCACCAAAACTGAGATCTGAAAGTGAAAGGAGCTGCTGTTCATAATTACACCGGCTCACCTTGCATAACCTGGGTCAGCCAGTCACCTGAAGCTCAGTCGAAGCCAGGGTTTTCTTATCACATTTTTACCTGAAAAACCCTGACCCAGGAACCCCTGCACCTTCCAAACGCTCTGCAAAGACCCGGAGGAACGAAGGTCCTCCGTCAGGAAAGGGAACCAGCACACCAACGGCGCAATGACTTGCTAACTTCAAGTGCCAGGAAGTGGGTGCCCTACTTGGGAGGATCTGGTTCCCAAGTCAAGCAGAACTACTCCACACATTGCAGGGGGACGAGCCCAGGACTGCACACAGGTGTCCCCGTCCTCTCCCTACGGGCACAGGTTGGCACACACGGACTTCAGAGCTCTTTAGGGAGGCAGAGGACAAAATGTTAAAACCACCTCCTGAATGAGAAGCAGAACAAGGCCATTGACATGTCCAACTTATTCTGCAAATGTTAATACTGTTACCTAAATGAGATGGGATTCCTGTCATCCGGGCCTTTAACCACCACCCCAGTGGCTCCGCCAGATCGCACAGCAAAAACCTGAGTGGGAAGAGAAGCAACGTGAACGGTGTGGACACTATACCAACCCACGAGTGAACATTCCTGCTACCCCCGGCCCCCGGTTCAGCTAACCAACGGCGCGCACACCGATCTGGGATGCTACAGTAGGTGTTCACATGAATTTTAAGAAACGAGGGGAGACACCAAAAGGGTTGCCATCCCAAACTGCGCAGACGGGACCCGGCCCCGGGGCCCCAAGTTCTAATCCAGTTTGGGAGCGCCGCGTAAGCAGCCCTGCTCTGCTCCCCACTGCTCCCCCCCAAAATTCCGAGGATAACCGAGTTCTCAGGCGCGGGACAGGCGGGCCTGCTGGCAGCCGACTCCCGGCCCAAGGGCGCTGGGGGAGCGCGCTCGGTGCTCCCGGGTGCCCCCGCGGGGAAGCGAGCCCGGCCGGAGGAGGCTGGTCCCGGGCCCGGGACAGGACGGCGCTGGCGGAGGCCCGGCTGGTCCTGGCACCCAGCCGGGCGCGCGGGCGACCTTGGCCCCGGGGTCGAGGCCGTGCTGGGAGGAGGGTGCGGGCCGGCTCCCACCTGTTTGTTGGCCTCGTCGAAGAAGACGCAGTTGACGGGGTTCGCCTTCTCGAAGTGCACCGGCCGCTCGCACAGCTCCAGGTAGTAGTCTTCCTCGCCCATGGCGGGCGGCGCCGGGGTGGCGGGGGGCGCGGGGGTGGCAGCCAGCGCGGGGCAGGGCGGGTGGCACCCAGCGGAGGCACGGGGGTCCGTCCGGGCTGCGGTGGCGGTGATCGGGTGATCCGGAGGCCGCTTCCGGGTGCCACGCCCCCACGCCCGCCCCACGTGACCCTCGGCCCCTGGCGTTCAAGCCGGCGACGGATGGCCGACGCCAGTGGAGCCCTACGCGCAAGGCTCCTCCCCTTTTCGCGTGGGCGGGGTCCCAGGGCGGCTCCAGGGCGGCAGTGGAGGCGGGGCCGCGGGACCGGAAGCCAGGGCCTTGCAGAGCGTGGCGGCACCGCCAATCCTAGCCAGGCCTTCCCCAGCATGGGCGGGGCCTGGCCCTCCTCCTTCCGGAAGGTTAGCGCAGGGCAGGCTGGGACGGGGCTATCCTGGGTCCTTGTCGGGGAAGGTTTCCTGCGCCCCCTCTGGGCGCTGAGGGAAGGAGACCTGTGATCAGCACCTGTTAACTTACCAAAACATTCCAATCTGCATAGCATTTTTGTGAGTTTATCTGAGCCAAACCGTTGACCGTTGCCTAGAAGCAGAATCTCAACGTATATCCCGGAGAATGGCGGCTTTTCGCCCCGTTGTATACATTACCATCCAAGGAGGAGATGTAAGTGGGTCCCAGGAAGCCCCTTGGTGTAGACCAGGCAGGCGGGAGACTGGATGGGAAGTAAAATGATTTTTCGGGGTCGCGACTCAGGTCGCCGAGGGCCCTCAAGCTAAAGATGGCGGCGGCGGCGGCAGCGGGGGCTGTGGCTCCGCGGGCCGTGCTCGTGGGCCCCGGAGGGAGCTGAGCGAACGCTGCCGTTGGCCGTGCCCGGAGGTGCGCTGTGCCTTCCGCCCAAGGACCGGCCCTCCCGGAGGCTGCGTGGGTTCCCGTTCCTCAGAGGAGCTGCCGAAGGCACTGCACCACGACCGGCATGTCGTTGATGGAGTAAAACTCCATGTTCCGGCTCAGGGACCCAAAGCTGTGCAAGGGATCAGACGTCTGATGAAGAGGAAGGTTAAGACTATCACTACCTCTTAAATAAAGGGAAGAAAAGTAAAACGATAGACACGCGGCGGGCTTGGCGGAGTTAGTCCCTGATTGACGGCAATCGGTCTGCGGAGACACTGGCCTGGGGCGTGACTGCCCGCCACCGGCTGCTGTGTGACCGGGCTCCTCCTGGGCGTCCTGTGGGCGCCCCGCTCTCCGGCCTCCCCTGAGCCGGCAGCGGTGGTTCCTCCATCCACCCGATGTCTCAGTGGACGAGCCAGCGCGTTCCCCGGACCGTTCCTTAGTCAGCCCTGGAGATGAACTCTTTGTCCCCCTCTGAGGATTACTTAATCGACGTATTTCTTTTTTTTTTTTTTAATATATTTTATTGATTTTTCACAGAGGAAGGGAGAGGGAGAGAGAGCTAGAAACATCAATGAGAGAGAAACATCGATCAGCCGCCTCCTGCACACTCCCCACTTGGGATGTGGCCACAACCAAGGTGCATGCCTGTGGCCCGAATGGAACCTGGGACCCTACAGTCTGCAGGCCGACGCTCTCCAGGGGTCCTCAAACTATGGCCCGCGGGCCACATGCAGCCCGCCGAGGACATGGATCCAGCCCGCCGGGTGCCGCTGCCTGTCCTGCTTAGCAGCCGACGCGTCCCGGGCCCGCAGTGCGCATAGGAATTTGTTCATAGTTTTTTTTTAAACTATAGTCCGGCCCTCCAACGGTCTGAGGGACAGTGAACTGGCCCCCTGCTTAAAAAGTTTGAGGACCCCTGTAGTGTGACTGAGCCAAACAGGTTAGGGCTGAATCGGCATATTTCTAAAGCTCCTACTTTGCATCAACATTTCCTACTTTGCATCAACATTTTCTTCGGTTCCTTGGAGGGCACGGATGTGAAAACACTCCTCACCTGCCTCTAGAGAGTGCGTTCTGGCAGCACACGTGACCCACAGAGCCAAGGACTAGGACTTGGCAGAGAAGCTGGGCAGGGCTGCGGCGTCCCGGCCAGAGCGGGGGCCACGTGGAGGCCATGGGCGGAGTTCGGAAAGTTGAATAGGAAGGCAGTTCATTTTAGGGAAGAACATAGGGTAATAGATAGACCATGAACATTAGGGAACATAAACAAGAAAAAAGTGCCGAAACCGGTTTGGCTCAGTGGATAGAGCGTCGGCCTGTGGACTCAAGGGTCCCAGGTTCGATTCCGGTCAAGGGCATGTACTGTGGTTGCGGGCACATCCCCAGTGGGGGGTGTGCAGGAGGTAGCTGATCGATGTTTCTCTCTCATCGATGTTTCTAGCTCTCTATCCCTCTCCCTTCCTCTCTGTAAAATATCAATAAAATATATTTAAAAAAGAAAAAAAAGAAAAAAGTAAACGTGTACTATGTGAAATATTTTAGAGCAGTGGTCGGCAAACTCCTTCGTCAACAGAGCCAAATGTCAACAGGACAACGATTGAAATTTCTTTTGAGAGCCAAATTTTTTAAACTTAAGCTTTTTGTAACGCCACTTCTTCAAAATAGACTCGCCCAGGCCGTGGTAGTTTGTGGAAGAGCCACACTCAAGGGGCCAAAGAGCACATGTGGCTCGTGAGCCGCCATTTGCCGACCACTGTACTTTTAGAGGAATAGGATGCAATCTAAAGCTAAGGGGAAAAGACTTGTTATTGCCATTTCATAACTATTTTATTGTGACATAAAAGCTTTGCATAAAACAGCATCTGTTACGGTCAGAGCTGATATCTAAATTGAAATGCCCTTAACATCAGTTTTAAAAATCAAATACTGGGACCAGGGTGTGCCCTAGAATTAAATTGGCTTTAAATTGTGACTTGGTAAAACAATGCTTGTGTTGGTTGTTTTTGTTCATACTGCAGTGTGTGATGTACAGGTCTCAGTTGTGGGTGATTTCATGTAACAGAAAACTGCAGGTCCTGGGGACAGTTTGCTCTTCCTGTTTTCTGCACGACTCGGCTGAAAGAGCTGCCACACGCCCAGCTGCTTCGGCCACGTGTGTGCTACTTGCCGAGTCACACAGCTGAACTGCATGTACTTCCCGGAGGCAGAGCAGGGCCAGTGTGTAAACAGGCCCCGCTCCGCAGAGGTGCGGCAGAGCCAGCCACACGGCCCCCTGGTCTACACGGGAACACTTGCGTGGTGTTGGCTGAATAGGATTTCTTAGAAGATGATAAAGTAAAAGATTTTTTCATGGCTCCTCAACAGTTTTTGGTTCATCTGGAAACATTAAAACATGGAACAACAATTAAACGAACTAATTAGCATCTTTGTTTTCATTGTTTTGTGAAAGCAGGAGTCGGGTGCCTTTCCTGAAGGGGCTGCAGAGCCACCAGGGCACGGGGCCTGAGACGCCGGGATGGCCGAGGGCAGGAAGCCCAGGGGAGCACCTGACATCGGCTGCCACTCTGCTCCAGTGACTGCTGCTCCCAGTGAGGCCGAGAGGCTGGAGCCCCTGCAGAAGGGGAAAGGTAAGCGCTGAAGGGTAAGCAGAAAGCACTGTGAGCTACCGTCCGGGCTGCTGGGCCAGCAGGGCATTCCAGCCTCGGAGCAGGTGAGCTCACAATGGGCACCGGAGACCGGGAGAGCAGCCCCGACCGAGTCAGCTTGCCGCTTGATGGTAAGGTGCCTGCCCTGCCCGCCCCTGGGGGTTCGCGAATCCGCAGGACATTCATTCATAATTGGTTTCTTTTCTTCTCACGTGGGCCTTTGTTGAGAAGTGTAACTCCTGGGGTTTAAAAGGTGCTTCTGGCAGTTGGTAAAACCTAAAAAAAAAAATCACACAGGCTTTTCTGGTTTTCTTTGTGTTTTAATTCTTTTTCAGACTGTATGTCTGGAAGGATATGTACCAACATTTTCATTGTGGCTCTCATGGTTTGGCAAGTTTTCACATGACTTTTACATTCTTCTTTGAACTTCCTAAATTTGTTTTGGTTTTAAAGTAAGCATGAGTAATTTTTATAAAAGGAACTGTTTTTTTAAAAGTTAACCATATTTACTGGGAAATCTTGACTATGTATCATGATTTTGCAGCCTTCATTTCATGAGTATTTTGTGTGTGAATGTATGTGTCCTTACACACTTATGTGTACATGTATGTAAAAAGCATTAGGTATAAGGTGGATAGATGGTGGTTATGTTGTACTCTGAGTGATTTGTTTTCTTTTTTCCACCTTTGGCATTATTTGAATTTTAAAAATACATGTGTATTCACAAGCAAAAAAAAGCTTTTTGAAAGATAGGGTAATAGAAAACATAGAAAGGCCCGCAAATATTAACAAATCCAAGTAACCATCTCGTGTTCCTCTATAACAAACCCACCTGAGGTCATCCAGCCCTTGTATTCATAACTCCGATGATAGAGACAGTGTCCCCTTGTAGCCCAGCTGGTAAAGACTTTTCCTAATCGGATCAGAGTCTATGTCATTTCCAACCCCATCCTCCCAATTTTAACCTTTGAACCACGTGATTATGCATTCAGACATTCAAAATATATTTGAGCTTTGACTCAAGTGTATGGGAATACAGCAATGAATAAAGCTAGCAAAAATCCTGCTCTCACAAAGTAATGTTTAGTGAGTAAATAAAATGAGTAATACATGTTAGGTAGGAATAAGTTCTACGGAAAAACAGACCAGGAGACAGGGTGATACTCATCAAGGCTCCAATACTGTGGTCGCCCACCTCCAGAAGGCCCTGGGACCTCCGCCTCCAGGCACTCCTGACTGTGCAGTCCCTCCCGGCTGAGCGGGCTGACCTGTGTCTGAGAGTATTGCACCAACGACAGAGCGTGTCTCCTGATGACAGGCTGTGAAAGACACTGCGGCTCCTGCCTTGCTTTCTTGGATCAGTGCTCTGGGGAAAGCGTCGAGGACACTCAAGTAGGGCTTTGGAAAGGCTGCTGTCTCCAAGGACTGAAGCTTCCCACCAGCCAGTGGGGAACTGCGGCCTCTGCCAACAGCCATGTGAGGGAACTGTCTTGGAAGGGGGTCCTCTGCTCCCAATCAGTCCTTCCTTCAGATGATTGTCTCAACTGACAGCTTTATTTCAAACATGTTTTTATTGATTTAAGAGGGAGAAGAAGACAGAGGGATAGAGAGAGAGAGAGAGAGAGAGAGAAACATCAATGAGAGAGAAGCATCGATCAGCTGCCTCCTGCACACCCACTACTGGAGGCCAAACCCAAAACCTGGGCATGTACCCTGACTGGAATCACACCGGCAACCTTTTGGTGCACAGGACAATGCTCAACCAACTGCACACACCAGCCAGGGCCTCGACTGACACCTTGATTGAAATCTTGAGCCAAAACCACCCTGCTGAGTCATTCCCAGATTCCTGACTCAGCAGCCGTGTGAGATAATGTTTGTTGTTTTAAACCACCAAGTTCTGAGGTAGTTTGACATGCAGCTCTAGGTAACAAATGGACTCACTGAGAAGATGACATTTGCGCAGACCCCTGAAGCATGGAGACTGGATAAGCTGGTGGAAGCGCATGCCAAGCAGGCAAAGGCCCTCGGTAAATGCTAGTGTGTCGGAGGCTCGCCCTGGCTGGGTGGCTGTTGGTTGGACCAACTATTGTTAGAGTGACAAGTATTCTAATTGTGTTCTTTCTGTCCCAAAGGATGCTAGAGATTTCTTAAAGTTTATGGAGCTCTAAGTAGTAGCTCTCTTATTCTGTAATGAACAGCCCTCCTTCCCCCTCCATCTGCTACTTTATCTTTCTACTATATTGATCTTAACCCCTCAAAAAGCTGTGCTTGAGAGAAAGCTGGAAAGCCCAGAATAGCAAGAATAATGCTTTCCCAAATGTAACTTTTTAATATTTTTTAATGGGAAACAGGAAATCAAGAGTAAAAACAAGAGGCTTGCAAATAAACTGATGTCTCCAAGTATAAACTTAAATCATTCTTTAATTTTTATGAAATCCCTTTAAAATGCCAATGAAAAAAATGTGTTTTGAAGTTTGAAAATACAATCAGATGAGCTTTTCCCACCCAGTTTCTAAAGTGCTGGAAAACGAACAGCTCAGAATTTTAAAAGGTGCAGACAACCATCTCTTCTGATGCCCAGAGCCTCAATGAGCAGCAGAAGGATGGACTGCCTCTCAGATGTCAGGGCCTCCATCTCCATCTTCCTTGGAGGAGAGGATCTCCAGTGACCAACATTTCACTGTCAGCTGCCGCATGCCGCACACCACCCTCCTTCCTTCAGAGTCAAAACACAGAGAATACCGTGCTGAGGGGGACATGGCGGGGAGGTACGCCACACTGTAAACAGTGGTTTTCAGAATATAAAGGACATAGCATTCTATGCATGCCTTAGTTTTGTAAGCATAAAATGACTTTTTATAAAGAGGCAACTGGCAATAAATTCTTAAAAATTCCCTACACAGTCATCCTTGTTTTGGTATTTTATTATTCACTTTCATTAAAGTGAGGCAAAATATTATTTCCGTATTTTATGTTTTGTCCTCCATTTGTATTTATTCTTTTTTTTTTTAAATATATTTTTTTATTGATATTTTTACAGAGAGGAAGGGAGAGGGATAGAAAGCTAGAAACATCGATCAGCTGCCTCCTGCACACCCCCCACTGGGGATGTGCCCGCAGCCAAGGCACATGCCCTTGACCAGAATCGAACCCGGGACCCTCCAGCCCACAGGCCGACGCTCTATCCACTGAGCCAAACCGGTTTCGGCTGTATTTATTCTTTATTTAGCAAACTGTTTTCCACTTTCTTTTTCCTCTATGTGGAAATTTTACTGTCTGAGCTATAGGAAAGGTGAAACCTATCTGTAATGTGAAGTAAGTAATTTAAAAGTAAAATCTAAATGAGAAGTTGAGGGGAAAAAACTGCGTAAAATAGTACTGCTTTATTTTTATGCAAAAGGAATAACCTGGTGCCAGGACCTAAGTTAATATAAGGAACAGGAAGAAACCACACAAAGAACCAATTCTAAAATGATTTCTTCATTTTTAATTTCTTAAAAAGCATGTTCACAGCACACTCCACGAATGCTATACAGCAACGGTTTGCTGCTCTTAGTCAAACAGAGTATGTCAGAAAACAAAACAAATTTTAAGTGGTTAATGGTTTTTAAAAAATAGGTCTTTGAAAAATTTCTCTAAAACCAATAATCATCAGTCATTGAAATCTGTTTTATAGTAGTAAACACTTAAGAAATGTAATAAGTATTGACCCCAAATCACACTTCTCTTAAAAGGTATACAACAGAAACAAAAATAAGTATTTTTTCGAGAAAGAACATATTTGGCATTTTAAAATAATGTTAAAGGAAAAACTTTCAAGTGTAAGTAATGTTTAGATTTTTACTTTCAGTGACCAGATTGGGTCTCTAGTGGTTCCAATCTGAAATCAGCAATAGGGGGAATGATTACATTGTAGTTAATGAACTTCAGTCTAACGAAGCCAGTACAGTGCTTGCTTTATTTAAGAAGTGGCATTCGGCCAGTCTAAAAATTATTAAAAGTGAGGTCAGATAGTTCAAATCAGTAGGTTAATTTGGTACCCAACTTGTTTCAAACTCCGTGTTCATCATTTGACTTGCTATATTTCTCTCAAAATGCATCAGTAAGTACAGAGTTTGAGTGATATGGAAACTGAACTTTGTATCACTGACTTCATTAAAATGTGTCAAACAGGGTTAAATCTTAGCATCCCACCCTTCCAGATAGCTTACATTTTCCTTATAAATGCAGAGCAGCTGCACCATGAGTCACACTCTATCCCTTTCATCCGAATGTAGAAATGCTGCAAGTTAATTTTTAAGAATTTGGGTGGTTAAGTTCTTATATATTTGTCTTTCAGAAACCTACAATTCCTTTTTTGGATATGAACATGGAAAAGAACTCAGTTCATATTCACGATGTACCAATAAGAAGTATTTTGCTTATGTCTATTTCCATCAGCCATTTTGAAACCAGATTTCCATTTAAAACACTTATAAAACAAGATATTTTCCTTTAGAATCATGGTCACAATCTGGAAAAATAATTGAGAAGGGCTGATTTCAGGCCAATAAAATATTCGAGGAAAGATGAGACTCAAAGCAAGGATGTATCAGAGCAAGTAGGTGGCAATAAAGGCCTCCCTTGTAAACATCTGGCCTTTCTTCCCATATCTGAAAACGTTACCCACGTTTTAAAAAATTCTCATCAAAACATTTTACACCACGAATCCTGTAAAATCTGGTCGATTTCAACTAAATAACCTGTAGCTGTTAAAGAATTATATTATCCTGTTCATAAGATGAGAGGTAGTGACATTTTATTCTCTCAATGCCGAGCTAAAAATTCCACACATCTGGCGTTAGGGCTACCAGGGGGAAAGCACAGAAGCACCATTGTACACTCCTCGTGTTGGTATCTCACGTTGCCTGTAACTTCATTTGGCATTGGCAGCTGGCAGTCGCCGCTGGGTCACCACTGAGAGCAGCGGGTATTGGTGCTATTCATTGTGTGGGACTGGAGGACCTTCGTCGTCTTTCAGAAATGAAGCAGCTTTCCTTCCATTCTTCTGAACGTGATCTTCATTCATTTTCTCCAAAGCTTCTATCTACAAAATTAATATCATTTAAACTTTAATCCATTTGTCATAACCCTACTTCACTGAAACCACACTTCAGATTGAGCCAGTGTTTACTCAGTTAAAATGAGGTCACTCCTGCCCGACCTGTGTGGCTCAGTGGTTGAGCGTGAACCCATGAACCAGGAGGTCACGATTCAAATCCTGGTCAGGGCACATGCCCAGGTTGGGGGCTCGATCCCCAGTGTGGGTTGTGCATCATCATTGTTGTTTCTATCTCTCTCTTCTCCCTTCCTCTCTGAAATCAATAAAAATATATTAAAAACAACAATTAAAAAAAAAAAAGTCATGCCTAACAATGCTGGCCTTCAATCAGAATTACAGTGTGTCACATACATATATGATAGCATGACATACATGTATGTTTTTACTTGATTATATTACCAGGATCAAAATTTAGTTATCAAGTCAGCAACTGGAATTAAGCTCTATCTTACTGTGTGCTCCATAAAGCGTGCAGGGGCAGGAAAGGATTTTCCAGCAACCACAGTAACACCTACTCGGCAACTGTCCTGAGCTAGACGCTAGACTTGCCATCTTTCTAGTACTTCTCTGACCTTAGACTCCATAATAATCATTCTCTGCTTTGGTGTATTGTTGGGAATAATTAGCTGCTATTTCACTTTTTAGTTTTTGTTCATTCTAAGAGAGAGGGAGGTGTTTTTTTCTAATGGTTCTATAGATCCTTGTTGTAATGACTGGGTATTTCTAAGGATGGCCACTGCTAACTTTCTATATTCAGTTAAAAGCAGGGACCATGTATTACTAATTTTTGAATCACCCAGAGTGTTGACCACTTAACTTCATAAAATAGGGGAAATACAGTGTATGGGAAGTGTGTTATTTTCCATCTCAAACTGTGACCTCCTGGAAGAATGTTTTTGCTATGTTTATCTTGGGGTTTAAGCCTGCAAAGGACCAAAACTCTCCAGAAAAGACAAATCTCAAATTCATTTTGGTTTTGAGGGGAAGGAGGATAAAATTCAGTCTGGGTTTCGGTGTCTGCTGTATTCAGTCTCCATTACCAGCAGAGAGAACAGCAGCTCAGCTTACCTCAGCCAAGAAATCAGCTTCATTGTCTGCTGAGATGTTTAAACCTGACACAGCATTGAAGAGCTCTCGTTCATTAAGGGCTTCCTTCACTCCGCCTTTCTGGAAAAACTGGTAAAGAAATGTAAGAACGTCAGTCATTAGCAGTCATCAGCAATTCCCTTAAGAACAGGGAAGGCACGCGTGCAGGCACCTGTGCGCTCCCCCACTCCAGGCCGGCTGTGCTCAGGCTCTCCTTGTGCGGTCATGACACACCCGCCGTCGGCTGAGTGAAGTTTGTGACCGTCTATAGCTGGGTTAAGTCTGCACCTTCTAAAGCTGTGAAAATGACTGCTTTATAAAACTGTTTGCAGACTCAAAACATTCACTAAACCCCATGAATTAAAATGGTCAAAAGGCACATAAGTTATTCCCAGTATGAAGTTACTCGATCATTACCATCTGAGTCTGTTGCTAACAATTAATTTCCGGTAGAAACAGCAAACAAATGTGACCCAACTCTGTGAGCACCAAGGTTTCCCTTCCCTGATGTCTCCTCTGCCTCACAGACACATGACTCAGACGTCCTGCAGTGGCACGCACGCTGCCAGGAGGCCAGCAGGCTGCCAGGGGCAGCCTCTCCACACCCTGTGCTGTACTAAGTGTCTACTGGGCTGCTCAAATATTTGGAGCCAAAATAAAAACTTACTCTATTGCAAATTTAATTCAATGGCCCAAATGTAAGGCATGCAATCAAATTCTTGCTGAAAATAAAATCTGACAAATTGATCTTTATCTTGAAGGCAGCCAGTAACCAAACCTTTCCTTCAATTTCTAAGAATATCTTGCTTATACTGGGAGTGAGAAAACTACACGAATCTCTTACATCCCATTACAAAAACCGTATTAGTTTTTTTAAAATATATTTTTATTGATTTCAGAGAGGAAGGGAGAGGGAGAGAGAGATAGAAACATCAATGATGAGAGATTGATTGGCTGCCTCCTGCACGCCCTCTACGGGGGATTGACCCTGCAACCCGGGTATGTGCCCTTGACTGGAATTGAACTCGGGACCCTTCAGTCCACAAGCTGACCCACTATCCACTGAGCCAAAGCAGCTAGGGCAAAAACCGTATTAGTTTACATGCCTACCTGTGAGACATTCCTACAGTCACGGAACAAGAACTCCAGGCCGTGAGGATGGGTCGGTTCTACAGACTGACTGACATCGATCAACCAAACCTATTTAAATACAGAGCATACAGTGACTGACCTTCACTAAGTTACATCAAGCAATTTAATCTGAACATTAACAGAACATGCTCCTCACCTTCCCAGCATGCCACAGCATGTTATATTCACTGAGGTCGGCATGTACGAGCGTGCATTCATTATATAACTGCTGCATCAGCTGTGAGGAGGCAAGGCCGACATTTAGGAAAAGAAATCATTCTAATTCACCACCACAACTAAAATGTCTATGCTCACCCACCGTAACCAGGAAGGTTAAGACAAGGTTCAAGGCCAGGACCGAGCTTCCCTTTTTAAGGCAGGGTGTGACAGTGAGACAACAGAGGGGTTGTGTGACACTCCACCTCCTTGTCCACCTGACGGCAATGAGGCCAGGGGGCCACGGGCCACACCGGGACCCCACAGGAGTAAGAGAGCAGCCACGGGCGTGGTCACCACTCAGGAGACTGAGGCTTACCCTTCCCAAAAGGGCAAAGGGCTCACTGAGACCGCTATGGGATGTACACAACTCCAAGGCTAAAAAGTACTTCCTGCCGGATACAGTAGGAGAAATTTCCTTATGAATCCCGTGGCATTATGTTCAGATTGATGGTGAGCCCTAGCCTTACCGTAGCAACCAGTGTTATGCTCTGTTTCCCAGCCTTAACAGAATTCAAATAGAAGAGGACGTCACTACTTCCTCTCTTCCCCAGCCACCCACCACCAAAAAAGAAATTTCATGTTCCTCTGGATGTTGTCCTCTTGGAGGCAGAGAAAGTTGGATTATCTCCCTAGCTGGATCTTAAAAAATTACTTTTGTATTCACATCAACTGCTGAATGACACTAGAGTGCCATGCAGAGATTGTAAAAAGCTCGTTTCTCCACTATTCAGTTAAAACAATACAGAAAAATCACAATATTCGGAGCATTTTCTTATGCTAGAAGGACCCCAGACTGAATTCAGCTGCTGTCCCGAAGCAGGAAGAGCTTCCTTAAGTTCCTGACACGTCCTTGCACCCTATCGCCTGCTGAGTGGAGAAGCACTCCCTCCATCTTTAGTTTTCAGCTGCACTTCCTTACGAGTCCAAATCTGCTACAAATTTCCCAACAAGAAAGGTAATTTCTTCGCACTTAGAGCAGTATCATTCAAGAAGACATGAAAACCAATTAGGCACTAGATCAAACTCAGTGAAGTTTTAACAGCTTCATGCCTCTACGTCACTGATGCTAACAACTAGCCTTCACTTGCTTCATACGTCTATTTTCTAAACTGACTCAACACACACATAGTGGTATAAACACACTTCAATGTGAACATTCCTTCCCAAACTTTAGCTTGGCCTTATTATATCCCCACAAAACAGGACTATTTTTGGAAACGTTTTTAAGGTTAGAAGAAACATTTTTAAAAGCTGGTGTGATGCTCTGGAAGGCACACGTACGTGAAGAGTTTGATAGTAGGCTTCTGTCATTTCTTCACTACTGAGCTTTACTTCTTTCAATTTAGGGGCTGGAACTTGATCATGGCCAATGAAAGACATGACTAAAATGTGTTTCTTGAGCAGCACAACTGCTGGGCAAGGAATTCCAGCTTTCTGCATTCTGTACAGAAAGAAATGATTACGAATGTCAAGATCAGGAGGGAATGTTTTACATAAAGAACATCTAACAAGGGCCTGCACTGAGCTGGGGTAACGCACATGGAAGGCAGACTGGTGAGGAGATGATTCCAGGGCACTGGCAGAGGTGGGACAGGAGCTGTGGGAGCCACAGCATCAAGGAAGGCTAGGAAGCAGGCGAAGGGAATCGGCCCCATGGGCAGGTGGGGACATGCTGGTCTCAGGATGGAAGCAGCTTGTGGAAGTGCAGGGAGGCGTTCGGAGCACAGTCCACTGGGGGAATGTATGTAAACCAGCACAGCTGGAAGCTGAACAGGAGGAAGGACGGGGCTCAGGGTGACAGAGACAGGTAGGCTCCGCATCACAAAAGGACTTGGAACTCCACACTCGAGACTACAGGGCAGCAGTGGTGAGAGCTCAGCAGTACAGGAGATTGGAGGCCAGCAGTGCCTCTCAGGACATGATTCTATACTCAGAAGTGCTGCTGAGTTGAAGAACTTTGCAACTAACAAAAAGGCACCGACTCAAGCTGACTTGCAGCCCACGGTCTCTTTACCTGGTGAGGTTGTGCATTTCCTTTTCTGCCCACATTCGGATGATCTTACGTGGATTTAGTTTACTGAAGCGATCTTTAAACCTGAAATCGTCTTTAATATATTTGTCACGGTTCTTAAACTCATTAAGGGTTGTTTTAAATACCTTGATGGCACATTCTGTAGGTATAAATTTACTATATTCCTTTTCATCTTCCATGCTAAGTGAAAGGAAAAAAATTAAGTCAGTATAAGTTGCCAGCTCACCAGTAAACCAATTTCAAAGTAAAGATTGTGTGGCACGGGGGTGGGTCTACCTTCTCTGACCATGACTGGGGCACAGACTATGTGCTCTCTCTCCGTATCCCATACTACCAGTCTCCCTCACATCCTGGGTAGTCTATTACCTGGTTACCTTTATTGACCATAACAATTCTTGCTGTGATGTTCTCCTCTGGGCTGTATCGTAGTTCTTTGAGAGTAGAACACATGTCACACCTATTCTCTAAAAAATCTAGCACAAGTTACTATGCAATTAATTGTTGATTACAAGGCCAACCTGGGAGTAACAGAAACCAGGACAGCTCTGTGGTAGGCAGAACCCTAGGATGGCTCCCACCTTCCCAGCCCCACCAAGGGATTGCACTTAGAGTAATCCCTCCTGGAGTGCGGGTGGCACAGCCACTCCCTCCATAGCTTACATTACACAGCAAAGGATTACTGTGCACTGAGACTCAGTCTTAGCTGACTGAGGCGAAGACGTGACCTACTTACTACGCGGAAGGGCTACACGACCAGGAGCGGCAGGGCCCCTAGCGCTGAGGGCAGCCTCGCCTGACAGCCAACAAGCAGAGCCCAGTCCTGCAGCTGCAAGGAGCTGCCCGTGCCAGGGAACAGGAGGCACGCGGCAGAGGGAGCCAGCGCGGCCAGGCCCTCCTGAGCTTCGGAGCAGCTAAGACCAGGAGCTAACAAATGGGTTGTTTTTAAGCTGCTATGCCGTGGGGTTTGTTATGTAGCACAGAAAACCAAACTTTTAAAAGCATTCGGCTCTCACTTGGAGAGAACCAAATACTCTCTGGTTTTACTAACTACAAGCACAACAAAACCGCGATATAATGGACTAATTTGGGCAACAGCGTGTCCAAGCCAAAAGTCTGTTACATAAGGAAGTAGGTTTTCCAAATGTGCATAGTCTGTGCACCAGCCATTTCAGTGTTAGGGATTTAGCTTACGGATATATTGGCAAAAGCACACCATGGTAGATACACAAGGGTCTTCCTGTATGTTCACACAGGGGAATGTACTACCACAGAAATGGGTGATGTAAGCCAGTAATATAGAAGGGTCTCAGATATATTACCGAAAAAATAAGATCCTGAACGGAGAGTATAATCTCTTTTACATTAACCAAGTAAGAAACAGATGCATAAAAATTCCTGGAAGATTTGAGTGAAAATAGTTAACAGAGGTTTTGGAGAAGAGATCGGTGGGGCGAGAGCTGGTAGGATGAAGGCCACTGTTCAATTTAATTCTTTCCGTAAAGTTTTTATTTCATTTTAAATAACTTGTGCCATTAGGTTATTATTTGCCTAAATTTGGAAAGAGGGCAACAAAGCTTAAAGTAAGGAAGAAATAAATGTTTATTAAGATTAACATATTCCAGGTATTGTCAGGTATGACCTTCACTCATCCCCACAAAAACCCTATGAGGCAAGGGTCAACTTATAAATGAGGTTTAGTAACTTGCTCCAGATCATGTAACTTGAAAAACATTCATTTTTATCCTTCCTTTTGGGACTTAACAGTATAATTCAATTTACGATTATATGTGTGTATTTCATCTAGAAAGGGCGATTACATAGGTAAGAAGACCTGCCCTGGTAGGGTAGCTCAGTTGGTTCGCCAAGTTTGTGGGTTTGATCCTCAGTCAGGGCACTTACAAGAATCAACCATAAATGCATCAATAAGTGCAACAGCAAATCAATGTCTCTCTTCTCTCTCTTTTCCCCCCGCCCCTCCTTCCTCTAAAATAAATAAATAAAATTTAAAAAAGAAAAGAAAACCTAAGGTAAGGACTTGACCAACAATAGTTTGAATCCCCTAAGGACACAGTAACTAACTTTCTAACCTAAACAACAACAGTTTCTGTCATCTGTCTCGACACTGTGTTTGTAAACAACGTTAAAGGAAAGGAGGAGCTGAGCTAGGAAGCCCTGCTGTGACTTCCATGTCAAGTAACCAAATGACTTCATATTCCTGGCACGTTCTTTAAACAGGCTCCTTTCAAAAACCTTCCTCTTTCTCATGCAGTTCTTGACTCATCTAAGCCCTTGTAACAGAAGGGAAGTGGGGAAGATCCAAACAGCGTAAGATCTCTAAAAGACGTTTCTTAAACAACGTAAGCATTACTTAAAGCTAGTATTTCTTAAAGGATCCGCATTACAGGGGAGGCATCAGTGACTGATGAAGCACGTCCCCTCTGATCCAGTACCCAAAGGCCCCACAATGGAAAACTAGGGTTTTGAGACAAACCCAGGTACACATTTTGTTCTGCTACTGATAGCTACCCATATGATACAATAAAGTAGAAGGTATATTCATGAAAAAAATTAAAGGAGTTTACACAAAATTAATGGTTACCTCTGGATGCTGGGATTAAGACTGTTTTCCTTTCTACATTTTCATATTGTCTAGATTTTCCACAGTAACACTTTTTAAATTAATCTGCTTTCCGTGCCACAGGAACGTTGATTCTGTGTAAATCCACTCACTGGGGAGAAGAGCTAAGCTTTGTTGCCACGATGGTGCTGTATTTTGCTCACTCACCTCCCTCCATAGGCATGAAAGACAACAGATTCCTTCCCTGTGCTGATGCAGCCAGTGATGGTCTCCAACATTCCCGAGTTGACCATTTTATACATAAGTAAGCGTGTCTTAGGATCAACTGCTTTTTCCTACAAGAGATAGGGCACAAGGAATGAAAATGTTCACCACATAACATTACCTGAGCCATTGCTAATAACAAACATTTAAAATATATACCTTTTTTAAAACTTATAACAGGCTCTTAAGATTAGCAATCAAGGTACAATTCATCCCTTTAACTTTAATTCTAATGTCTTTGAAAATGAATATCTGAAAGAATCATCAGAAGTCAGACATTAGCTTAGTCAAAATCATATTTTATCTCAAGTTTAAACAATTCCCCCAGTGTACTTACCATTAGTTTATTTTTCTAAAGGTTTAAAAATTACTTCTCAAGATATTAGACCAGGGGTGGGCAAACTTTTTGACTCGAGGGCCACAATGGGTTCTTAAACTGGACCGGAGGGCCGAAACAAAAGCATGGATGGAGTGTTTGTGTGAACTAATATAAATTCAAAGTAAAGGAGCGGAGGGGAGAGCAAGAGAACCCTCCGCTCTTTTGGCTCTGCGGGCCGGATAGAACAGCCGAACGGGCCGTATCCGGCCCGCGGGCCGTAGTTTGCCCACGGCTGTATTAGACAGTCTTCGTCAATGTAAAACATTAGAGACTTATTACAAATGTCATAATTTCTTTAAAATCTTAGAACATTAATATGCAATGTAAACTATACAGTTCAAATTATGACCACTAAAATGTGAGTTTTAAATAAGTGATTAATAACCATTACATGAAATCTGAAAAGTCTAATAAGCAAAGCTACTGGGTTTATTTACATCTTTGATTTGAAAAACCAATCTTGTGGGAAAAAGCAGCAAACAGAAAAAGATTTAAGATTACTTACTGCAGTAGAGTGTTCTTTTTTCTCGTGGAGGCGGGCACTTCGACGTTCTTCTGAGTAGGCATGTTGTTTTAAAGCATTGAACACATGGTTTGATAGTTTTAAATCCATTCCAATTCCATCTCCTACCTGAAACCCAGGTGCAAACTGCCAAAAAGAAGAATTAACATCTGAATATTTCAAACAGGTCACCTAACTCATAGACAGTTAGGCTGTGAAAGCAGAACATACCGGTATTAGAGAGAAAATACAAGGACTCACTAATAAACCCAACAGAACGGAGAGTGGGTTGTTTCAGAAACTGCAACAAGGAAGAGGTTTATTCTGCTCTATGCTCCGAAGATATCCACTCACATCTGAAATCATTGCAGCGTTTCTTTGTACCTTGCTTTTACATCAGCAAAGGACACAGTATATTTAAAGACTACACCAAACCTAACCAAAGAAATACAATTTCATAATCAGTTATTTTGAGGAGTGGGTAGCAGAGCAAACTATGCCCACTTCATGACAATTATGTTCGAGAGCTGCAGTGTTCCATTTAGCAGCCACTAGCCACATGTGGGTACGTAAAGTTAAGATAAAATAAAAAATTCAGTTCCTCAATTACAATACCCAAATCTCAGTTCTCTCATGTGCCTAATATTAGATAGCATAGATATAAAACATTTCTACTGTCACAAGTTCTACTGGACAGGGTTGTTCTAGAATCAGATCTGGACTGTTTCTGGAATTTAATAGCATGTTTATGTAACAAGTATTTGTGTCCTCAAGTCTAAATGTTTTATGTTCACCAAATTTTTATGAAAGAAGAAAAATGCTATTTTTCCCCTTTTTTAAAAAAATTTATTTTTTTTCTGACTTTTCAGGGGTAATTCAGGCATAAGATAAAACTTGTAAAAACTACTGAAGGGGATAGTAGACAGTATTTTTCTCTCTTCTTGTTATTCCCCAATCACCACTGTTATATGTTCTTGGGTAGGGGTGCTATTTTATGAAAAATAATGTGCTGAAAATAAATGTTACTCTCCTCAGACAACTTCTTAATTTTATAATATAAATCAAACTATTGTTCTTAATATTGTAGAATTTGATTCTGTGGTACATTATATTCTCATTAGTGGCTGAGGGTTTTCATGATATTGCCATATTATAATTTAAAACATCTTTAGAAAGGATGAAGAGTATTTTTAGAAAGTTAAGATATTGTATTTAGAATCCCATGTTTTTAACTTATTCTAGTAAAATTCTCAGAGATAATACTTTCTATAACTTACATGTTCCATTCTGGCTGTATTCTTTCTCCCACATACTACTTCATCATGTTTGGTGGTGATGTCTTTTCCTTTTCCAATAAAACCCTTTTTGGGAGTAGGAACTGGTTTTGCTAAAGACAAGTATATAAAAATAGCAAAAACTAAATTGCTGAATTCAATATTGTCTGAAAAAATATCTGAATCTAATAGTAAATTACCAAGTGCTTTTTAAAGATCAAGTATAAGGATTCATGGGAAAATTTAGCGTTCCTATGGTCCCATCAAATGAAAGCACTGATACCTGGTCTATAGGGATCATCGCGAGTATCCTGCCAGTCAACCTCATCTTCAGAGCTATCACTGTCTTCATAGGGATGCACTTTTCGATAATTTTCAAAGGAAATGGAAACTTAAAAGGAAAAAACAGTTGAAAACTTATTTAAGAGCACTTTACAAGCATTTTCTACCATCCAATGCAGTTGTCACAATGAGGTCATAGTACCTTTGCTATCGCCATTGATTTTTTTTTCTTCACGCCTAAGCTGTGCATCATATTCTCTGTCAAATTCCATCTGTAGCATCTGAGCCAGCATTAGGTCGCTGGAAGTATCAGTGTTCTCTCCAGTAAGAAATGGTCCTTCAGCAACACTATTCAAAATAAGGCAATATAAACTAACTTACTGTGCTTCTGTAAAAACATGCTACCAATTATGAGAGTAGGATGTGCTTTTTCACTGTTAAAAACTGGACTAAAGAAACGATAGGAAAAACTTTACCAAAGCACCTCTCCTGCCCAGGCAGGCACCCTCTGATTAGTGGCAGGAACCTGTGAGAGCACCAGCTAGGACAGGGAAAGCTGTGAGAGAAAGCTAAGAATCTATATAAAATCCACACCAAGACCCAGAATTCATTTGTTCTGGTCAAAAGAGAGATAGCATCTATAAAAAAAATAAACTACTGCTCTAACCAGTTTGGCTCAGTGGATAGAGCGTCAGCCTGCGGACTGAAAGGTCCCAGGTTCGATTCCGGTCAAGGGCATGTACCTTGGTTGTGGGCACATCCTCAGTAGGAGGTGTGTAGGAGGCAGCTGATCGATGTTTCTAACCCTCTATCGTTCTCCCTTCCTCTCTGTAAAAAATCAATAAAATATATTTAAAAAAATAAATAAACTACAGGCATTGGATTAAAATATTATTTGAGCATTTGGAGACCATCTGGTTCAACTGTTGCAATAACTAAACCAGATAAATGGAGGGATTTGCCCAAAATAATACTGAAATCAGAGTCAGAACCGAAACTCCAACATCAGTGGGCTCCCAGGATGGTGCTCTTTCTACTGCATCGCTTTTGTAAATGTATTTCTTAATCCTTTGTGATGACAAGCACTAATCAAATCCTAAAACCTTGTTATAATCTGCTGGACAAAATTGATTCTTTCTGAATTTTACTTACGCAACTTTAGGAAAAGCAGCAGCTTCTTCTTCTAATTGCAACTCTTTAGCCAACTGCTCACTCATGACATCAGCCAAAGAACAGGATATTGTCTTTTGAGGAGTAGCCCATGGACACTATAAAAAAAAAAAAAAGGACAATTCAAATCATAATAATGAAATTAAAATACCTCGGAAACTTGGAAATAAGGTTATCTTTTGCGAATTAAACTAGTTGAATCAACTCAAAGTAAAAGTATCTCCAGCCCAAATCCGTAGTGTGTCCTTCTTAGTTGAAGGGAAAAGGCTATCCCAGCATCACCGCACCAGCCACTGAGTTCCTGGATGCCCCTTGGTCCACATCCATGCTGACTCACGAGCAGCCTTCTGCTGATAACATGTAGAATGTGGAATCTCTTATAGGGACAGCCTACCAACTGCACAATTCATCCATGCTGACTCACAAGCAGCCTTCTGCTGATAACATGTAGAATGTGGAATCTCTTATAGGGACAGCCTACCAACTGCACAATTCATCCATGCTGACTCACGAGCAGCCTTCTGCTGATAACATGTAGAATGTGGAATCTCTTATAGGGACAGCCTACCAACTGCACAATTCATCCATGCTGACTCACAAGCAGCCTTCTGCTGATAACATGTAGAATGTGGAATCTCTTATAGGGACAGTCTACCAACTGCACAATTCATCCATGCTGACTCACGAGCAGCCTTCTGCTGATAACATGTAGAATGTGGAATCTCTTATAGGGACAGCCTACCAACTGCACAATTCATCCATGCTGACTCACAAGCAGCCTTCTGCTGATAACATGTAGAATGTGGAATCTCTTATAGGGACAGCCTACCAACTGCACAATTCATCCATGCTGACTCACGAGCAGCCTTCTGCTGATAACATGTAGAATGTGGAATCTCTTATAGGGACAGTCTACCAACTGCACAATTCAAGAAACAGTCTTGCAACAACACCACTACAGCCCAGCGATATTCTGTGAGTCAGGTGGCTGGCCAGTCAGCCTTCCTCCATGACATCACTATCTCAGCCCTCTTGAAATACAAAACGTAGGTAAACTTCACAATTCTTCATTTCTGAGGGGCAAGCTTTACTTAGCAGCAGCGAATGATTACATTTGAAAGCCCAGGGATTAGGACCACCGTTATTGAAGACGATGTCTAAATCTCTCTTGAACTCGCCCAGCTCCCCTCCCAGGATTCTCCCCAGATATCAACGCCATCACCAAGCTCCAGTAAGCAACTCCAACCAATCTTTCCGCTTCCAGCCCTGCTTGTTGCCAGGCAGCAACCACACAGTGGTTTTCCCTATAAAATGCGGATTTGATGGCTCCCGTTTCCTTCCTTAAAGCTTTCATTGTTTCAATGTTTCCCGCTGCCTTCAGAGTAAAGTCCAAACTCATTCCTTAACTAGTAGCACTGAGTGTCTAATTTAGAACAGCACGTGATGCTTTAGCCAGACAAACTGTTAATCAAATTTAGCCAGCGAAAGATCTCTAGCTGGTGTAAGCGCTTGGCGTGACTCTGAGGACAACTGGGCCACTGACCCTTGCTGAGGTTCCACAACACTGAGGTTCAGAAATCCACTTGGTTCAGGCTGTGAGGGTGGAGCACTTAAGGGTGATAAATGACAGCTATGCCTAAGTGCATCAGAACCCAGTTTTATCTGGTCTCCTCCTGAGAGGAGGAGAGGCGCCCAGCTCTCAGCACACCTGCACTGGCCCACAGCTCTCAGCACACCTGCACTAGCCCACAGCAGAACTGACCGGAGAGAACAGGCGGCTTCCTCAGGGCTGGTGAGACTCTCCTGGAGGGGGTTCTGAGGTCTGGATCTGAAGCGCCCTAATCTGGAGAATATAGCTCATCTTTTGGCCACATGACTCTGCTGACTTCCTCTTAAACCCTCTACTGTAGAAGACTTACTGCTGCCTCGAAATGTTTGGTCTGATCAGTTTCAAAGTCCAGGTTCCAAGAGGTAAATGTCTGTATTCTCTAACTCAGAATTGTCAATCACATTTGCAATGACTATTAGTAAAGTAAGACAATAATTCACTATATTTTAGTCACTTGACTAAATATATATAACTTATCTAGATGAAAGTCACGATTGAGCAGTTGCAATAGCACCCCTATTTTATAGATTTGGAAACAGACACAGAAAGGTTTTTTGTGGATGGAAGGCTGCGATTAGGACTTAGGAGACTGCACTCATAGTATTTTGCTGCACTGCTTCCCTAACCATCCTGTCTTGGGACAGGAGAAGCAACTGCTGTACTGCCTGCAGTCTAAATACAAATTCCTCAGCAATCAGTGTCCTTCAAAACTTGACCTAATTGAACTTTCCAGTCTCATTACCCTATGCTCAAGCAACACTTAATCATATGCCCTTCCACACCTTCACATGCTCTTCTCTCTGAGGCCTTTTTCTCCGGTTTCCCCCAATTAAATGACCCCTCCTGCTTCAGGCTGTCTCAGTCTCCACCCTCTGGTTCCCATCCCACTGTGTGCTGTGTGAGCAGCACCAACCACTGCACTGGCGTTACTGCATCAACCACAACACACAGGGCCTTGAGAGGCCGGGGGTTCCCATTTCCAGAGCCCAGCACACAGTTCCAGCCGCAGGAGGCACTCCAGCACTTCATGAGGAAGAGCCCACGGGAAACCCTGGCGCTACTCCATCCAACGGTCAGTCCTCGCTGCGCTGCAGAGGCCTGCTGCTTTCCTACACCCCTGCTGTTCCAAGTCCTCTTTCCGTCCCGAAGGTGGGCCACTTCTGATGTTCCTAGTCTTTGTCAAGATCAGTTAATCCCAGTAACATGTGAAATTAGCTGACAATTCCTTAGAAGAGGCATAAATGATAGGCAGTACTGTGTAATTTTGAGGCAGAGATTTAACTACTTCTAACATAAACGGCATCAGAAAGGGAGAGCTCAGCGGGCACCAGACACCTGCCCACTCCCCCTGCCCCTGCTCTCAGAGCCTCGGCCTCCAGAGGTGTCCTTCCCCGCACCTCTGCTGACCAGCTCAGCTGGGCTGCCTTCCTCGGGTAAGGGCAATAAGTAGACTTCCGAAAGGTTGCCAACCCCCATACTTAGATCAAATCCAAACTCTTCAAATCAGTAGTCAAAAGTCCTCCATAAAAATGTCTAAGCTGACAGTCCACCACACAGGCACAAGGGGTTTACCACCCAACGGGGGCTTAGAAAATTTACCGGGGCTCCTCCTAGGAATGGTACCATGGACTGTATGTAGGGGAATCCTCTTGTCATCATCTTCCACCTCTCCAGTAAATCAGACACTCTTTTATTTAGAGAAACTTTATTTCCCACTATTCCCTTCATCTATATAAACTCCCCAGTGCATCAAGACAGGAAACCCAAATCAGTCCTTTCCAGTTAGTTATTCTGCCTTCAATGACACCAGGCCTGTAACCAGCTCCCTGATTCATTCTCTCCTGTTTGCTGGAGAACCCGAGACTCAGCAGGCTCTCCTCCCCTCGGAAACGGCCACCACTCGGCTCTGCTCAGTAGTGGGGTCGTCACTGCTGCCACACTCTCCCACGTGGCTGATAGGGAAATCGCCCTTTCCCGCCCATCTCCTGAAGACCAGCCCCATGCCCTCGCTGGTGTGGCTCAGTGGATAGAGCATTGGCCTGTGGACTGAAGGGTCCTGGGTTCAATTCCAGTCAAGGGCATATGCCTGGGTTGCCGGCTGGATCCCCAGTAGGGGGAGTACAGAAGGCAGCCAATCAATGATTCTCTCTCACCACTGATGTTTCTATCTCTCTCCCTTCCTCTCTGAAATCAATACAAATATATTTTTAAAAAAAGGCCCCTAGCTGACCTCCCACTTTTCTTTGTTTAAAGTTCTACTGCAGAAAGATACAGGGAAAGAATCAAGCACAATAAAGAAGAGCAAACATGAAGTGGGCACACAACAAAAATCCAGTCCTCAACTTCAAGGAAATGGAGAGAAACCTAACCCACAGGAGGATCTCTCTTCCCCCCCGACAGCCAGAGACACACTCTAGGCAGAATAGGGAAGCAGGTAATTTTACTTCTCCAGACAGAGTCGCTGGGTCTGTACAACAACACTAACCTATGTTTTTTAAATTAACTTTCCTTTTTAGTAGCTAGTTATTCCCTTTTTCTGTTAAGCCCTGGCCTGAACATCCAATAGGATTAACAAGTGACCCTTTTACACGGAAAAAAAAAAAAAGTTCTGTGTTGGCATATAAAGAACAATTATGAAGCTAAAAAAGTTGGATTCCTTCCTAACTTTGAGGAACACAAAATCCCAACTGAAGCATTCTTACTTTCAAGCAAGCCCTCAATAAAGTGGCAGAAGAGTCCTTTCTAGTGAAAGCATCATGACAAGCAGCAGCCTGAAACCCAGGGGCCAAATGTGGAATAAGCCACTACAGGAAAAAGCTGAAATAAATGTTACAGCCCAGGACGCTCTGAGTTCATAGCCGGTTTGTACACTTCAGTGTCGGCCCGGGCGGAGAAAGGGTGCCCTGCTTTATCCTTCCTGCTCCAGTGCAAGAAACTGCCCAGGAGGTGCCCGCACGGGGCTGTTACCTTCGCGTCGGTTTCCTGGGTGTAATTGGGCTGACTCACTGGGCCCGTGAAAAACAAGTCCGAGCGGGCTGTCCGCGAACGTCACCGTGTCTAAGCGGGCCCCGCCCACAAATGTGCCCCGGCGTTTTGGGGCGCAAGGTGCACCCGGAGAAGGATCTCGAGTCTGGCAGCCGGGCCCGTCCCCCCTCTCCCACCCCCGCTCCGCAGCCCTCTCCGGGCCTTCCCAGGACCGGCCCAGGGGACCAGGACAGGTGCGATTGCCCCGAGCGCCGCTCACCTTGTTGGGTCCCCAGGCCGCTGCCGGCCCGGGTTCCGGCGATGACACTCCGACCAGATCCATGCGGGGAAGAAGCCTGCCGCGAGCACAGGAGCGATGGCGGGGCCGGGAAGCAGCCTCCGCGGAGACCGGAGGCGGGGCCGGGGCGACGGGGGAGCCGGGGCCGGGGCCGGGGCCTGGGCCGGGGCCGAGGCCGGGGCCGAAGTTGTGGTGACAGATGGCGGCGGCCGCCGCCGCGTCCGGAACTAGACCTCTTCGCTTCCGCCCTCTCGGCGGAGACCGTCGCATCCGATTGGTCAGCGCCCCGGGCTCCGCCTTAAGTCGCTCTGCCCGCCCCCGGAGGGCTGCACTTCCGGCGCCGCTCGGCGCTTGGGGCTGCGGGATGGTCGCCGGCGGGGCGGGGCCTCTCTGCCCCCAGCCGCCCGCCGCTTCCTCCCTCGGGCAGGGCCGGACATCCGCGGGAACTAGTTACCGCAGGTAGGCCGCGGACTGCTAGTGCACGAGCGAGCGCAGCCTGGTGTTCGTTCATTTTCTCCCGCCTCAGTCTGAACGGGGAAGGAGTGGGCGACAAAGTGGCCGGTGTAGCCCGCGGAGGCAGCCTGAGGAAGACCATCAGGTTTTGTTGATAATTCAGTTTGTCATTTGGAGGCGGGGACAGAATGCGGAAATGTGTAAAATGTGTTAGAAAACATTGAACACAAATGGGACTGCCTAATAACAATTTTGTAGAGACGTTCTCATAAAGTAAGAATAGTTAAGCATTACATTTCACTTCTATATTCATGCACTGTGCAAAGTACTGTGTCAACTCGCCAGGCCTCAGAATACTCCTGAGGGAGATTCTATCGTTTATCTCAGTGTTACCAGCAATGAAACCGAGGCACAGGGCGGTGAAGTCGTGTGCTCCGGTCCTACAGCAAATGAGGAGTGACCCAGGCAGGCCGGGTCTGGCGACCACTCTCATCTGCTGTCTTCGGTACCAACGGCATCGCTCTTCCGCATTTGCGGTTCTGAGCCAGGCTCCATGCCTGACACCCCTGGGTCCTGACCTTGTGATTTCCAGTAGCATGCAGTCCTTGCATCCTTCCCATTCCAGTCAGAATGATTCTGAATCTTCCAAAACTCCAAACTAACATAAGGCAAAGCTACCTATAATAATAAAAGCGTAATATGCTAATTAGACCAGACAGCCAAACAACCTTCTGGAAGTCATTCCAGACATCCTTCAGGAGGAGCCATGACAGCGTGGCAGAGGCAGAGTGGTTAGGGGTGATCAGGCAGGCAGGTGAGGGGTTAGGGGTGATCAGGCAGGCAGGTGAGTGGTTAGGGGCAATCAGGCAGGCAGAGTGGTTAGGGGTGATCAGGCAGGCAGGCAGAGGGGTTAGGGGTGATCAGGCAGGCAGGTGAGGGGTCAGGGGTGATCAGGCAGGCAGGTGAGGGGTCGGGTGATCAGGCAGGCAGGTGAGGGGTTAGGGGTGATCAGGCAGGCAGAGTGGTTAGGGGCAATCAGGCAGGCAGAGGGGTTAGGGGTGATCAGGCAGGCAGGCAGAGGGGTTAGGGGTGATCAGGCAGGCAGGCAGAGGGGTTAGGGGTGATCAGGCAGGCAGGCAGGCCAGTGGTTAGGAGCCAACAGTCCCAGATTGCGAGAGGGATGTCCGACTGCCGGTTTAGGCCCAATCCTGGATTGCGAGAGAGTGCAGGTCAGGCTGAGGGACCGTCCCCCCGACCCCCGTGCATCGGGCCCCTAGTAGCTATATAATAAGATACAGACTTGTGCTTGGCAAATGTTGTCTATATTTGTGAATGTGTGGGGGAATTGTATTCCCTCTTAGTGTTTAAAGGATTACAGTCAGTGTTCAAAGGTATAGATAGTTGAGGACAAATGGTTGTAACCAGAAATTAAATGGACCTCTCACTTCTGGATAAGAAAGGAATAGGAGAGAGGATTAACCAAGAGAAGTTATTGTTTGTTTTGTGTGTTTTTTGCCATATATATTTTTAACTTAATTTTCAACTATAGTTGACATACAATATCGCATTAAAGTACAACATAGTGATTAGACATTTACAGACCTTGTGAAGTGATTCCCCTGATAATTCTAGTACCCATCTGACACCAGACGTAGTTATTACAATGCTAGAGGCTCAGTGCACGAAATTCATGCACTGGTAAGGTCCCCAGTGGCTGCCAGCTGCCCGCTGGGGCCTCCCATCCTTCCCCCAGCCAGCTCCACCCCCTGATCAAACTCCCGAACAACTCTTGGACCAGGGGACAATTTGCATACTACGCTTTTATTATATAGGACTAGAGGCCTGGTGCACGAAATTCATGCACAGTTGGGGGGTCCCTCAGCCCACCCTGCCCCCTCTCACAGTCCGGGAGCCCTCAGGGGATGTCCTTCTGCAGGAGGCAATCTGGCTGATCAGGGGAAGGTGCTGCCCCATCACCCTGCTGCCGCCGCCACTGCTGGCCGCCGCAGCCGCCAAGGTGTTTTCATCAACACGGACTCCAGTCCCTTCACCACGAAAAAATGACAACTTTCTTTAGGCATTTTCAAGATGTCTCTTTCATAGGCTATGACATTTCTTTCTTTCTTTTTTATCCTCACCTGAGGGTATTTTTTCATTGATTTTTAGAGAGCATGGAAGAGAGAGGGAAAGACAGAGAGAAACATCAATGTGAGAGGTACACTTTGGTTGGTTGCCTCCTGCATGAGCCCTGACCTGGGCCCTAGCCAGGCAGGAGCCTGCAACCTAGGTACATGCCCTTGATCAGAATTGAACCTGGACCCTGCGGTTGGCAGGCCGAGGCTCTATCCACTGAGCCAATCTGGCTAGGGCAGGATATGACATTTCTTAGCCCCTCCAGCAGCAGACCTTCATTTTTTCCTCCAGGAGTGTGGTGGAAAAACCCTAGATCACCTTCTTGGATTCTTATTAGGCAAGTTACCAAGAACACTGTGAGTAGCGTACAGGGAGCTTATCCAATGAGCAGCCAGAAAAGGTGGTGTTTCCTCTACAGCTCATGTGCAGAGGTGGGACTGCTGGCGAGGGCCTGCCCTCAGCCGTGAGGGGGCCCTCTCCCTCTCCCTCTCACTTCCCCCTCCCCATCCCCCTCCCCCTCCCCCTCCCTCCAGTCTACTCTCTCTAAAAAGCAGTGAAAAACTACCCTCTGGTGAGTATAACAAAACAAAACAGAATATCAGGCCTCCTCCCTGGAGATGCTGAATATGTAGGCCTGAAAGAGAATTCTTGGCTCTATGAAGATCCCTACATGAATTTTATTAACAATATTTGGAAAATTAGCCTAAGCCACACCAATGATTCAAGTTTGTGCTTTTCTGTGTTCCAGGGAAGAATCAAATGATCTTTTGTTTCATTGTGTCAAAACAAAATTTTACATGTGTTAAATACATAATTCTTATTCAAATACATAATAGCAGATGCAAAAGTTCTCTTTAACTCATTGAAGGGACTGGCAGGATGATAATGCTGTTCAAAGGAGATTGCCTAAAATGAAAGCCTGAAGTAAAACTGCTAAATTAGATAAAATCTGGCTAATGTCCTAAGGGACAATAAAACTGTCACTTTTTGAATTGGTGTGTCTTCTAGACAGAAATTAGTTACATCTTTAAAAGCCTGAAAATTCTTTTCATTGTCTCACTTTGCTGATCATTCTATGTACCTTTCCAGGGCTGTAAAATGCCAAACTATATGGAACTTATTTAATTGTAAGTAGTGTGTCCGAGTTAAGTGTTTCATAGAAAAGGAAATGATCGTTCTGTGGGCCTCTCATGCCCCAATTATACTGAAAGGACTTGCTGTCAGCGTTTTACTCCGGCCTGTGCTCGGCTGCGGAGGCTGTGGGCCAGCCCCCCTGTCCTCCAGACGCCCTCCACGGCCAGGGCGTCACCGCGGCGACAAAGCAAGCGTCCCACCCTGGCTGCTCTGCACCCGCTGCCCAGAGGCCCTCCGTCGCCGTGGTGATGAAGCAAGCATTCCACCAGGCTGCTCACGCTGCCCACTCTCAGCGGCTGCCCCCCAGGACTGGAGGACTTCAGCGAGGCTGAGGGGACTGGGCACTGCCATCTTGTGGCTATGGGCGCCGCCATCTTTGTGACAGAGTGACGGTTAATTTGCATATTACCCTTTTATTAGATGGGATTATTGACTATGCCATACTTTACACCCCTGTGACTGTTTTTATAACTGGCAGTTTGTACTGGGAGCCTCCAAGTACAAGTTGTAAATAAGCCAAGAGTTTCTAAAGGTTACTAGCGTGGAATGTTACACATATGCGTTAGTTGGGTTCATATGAGACTCGACAGTTCTGAACTCTATGTAAATCATGGCCATTTAAAAATAACAGATACCGCCCTGACCGGTTTGGCTCAGTGGCTAGAGCGTCGGCCTGCGGACTGAAAGGTCCCGGGTTTGATTCTGGTCAGGGGCATGTGCCTTGGTTGCGGGCGCGTCCCCGGTGGGAGGTGTGCAGGAGGTGGCTGATCAATGTTTCTAACTCTCTCTCCCTCTCCCTTCCTCTCTGTAAAAAAATCAATAAAATATATTTAAAAAAATAAATAAATAAAAATAAAAATAACAGATACCTTGTTTTGCTTCCTTATGGAAAAATATTGTTTTAATGTGATGGTTTTTATTGAGGTGTACTTTAAATGCAATGTGTACAGATCCTTAAGGGTTCCATTTGTTGAGTTTTTGACGATTGTATGGACAAGATGTACGACATTTCCATCACCCAAATAGTTCTTTGTGCCCCTCCCAGTAACATAACTTTTTTTTTTTTTTTTTTTTTTTTTTTTAAATATATTTTATTGATTTTTTACAGAGAGGAAAGGGAGAGGATAGATAGCTAGAAACATCGATGAGAGAGATACATCGATCAGCTGCCTCCTGCACACCCCCCACTGGGGATGTGCCCGCAACCAAGGTACATGCCCTTGACCGGAATCGAACCCGGGACCCTTCAGTCCGCAGGCCGACGCTCTATCCACTGAGCCAAACCGGTTCCGGCTAACATAACTTTTTAAACATGAGTTTTCGATAGCACTGGAATTGAAAAGAACGGCACAATATTTTTTTTAAATTGTTATATCGCTCTAATTGACTGTAAAGGATAAATAAAAAGAGAATATTTTAATAAAATATATGTGCCCTAGCCAGTTTGGCTCAGTGGATAAAATGTCGACCTGCAGACTGAAGGGTCCCGGGTTCGATGCTGTCCAGGGGTACATGCCCAGGTTGCGGGCTTGATCACCAGTAGGGAGCATGCAGGTGGTGGCCGATCAGTGATTCTCTCATCATGTTTCTCTCTCTCTCCCTCTCCCTCCCTCTCTGAAATCAATAAAGGTATATTAGAAATAAATAAGTAAATAAATAAATAAAATACACGTGTTCGATTCCACCTATATGGGGTATCTAAAGTAGTCAGACTCTTAGAAAATAGAATGATGGTGCCAGGGGCTGGCGGAAGTGGGACGAGAATTGGATATAGGCTTTCTGTTCAGTGAGATACCAAATTCTAGAGACCTTATGCATATCAGTGTGCATATAGTTAACACTATTGTGCTGTACAAGATGATGTGGCTAAAATGGTAAATTATATGTTATTTTTAACACTATATATATATAAAACCCTAAGCGACCAGTTGACCGTTTGACTGTTCGCTATGATGCGCACTGACCACCAGGGGGCAAGTGTTCAATGCAGGAGCTGCCCCTGGTGGTCAGCGTGCTCCCACAGTGGGAGTGCCGCTCAGCTGACCGAAGGGTGCCAGATGCCGGGCTCATGGCTGGCGAGCGCCGCTTCGGCAGCACGAGCCTCTTCCGCCTCCACGGCAGCGCAATTGAGCAGCAGCAGCGGCAGGTGCAGTGGGGCTGGGATGAGCAGGAGCGATGCAGCGCCCTGCCCGGGCTCGGGCTCCTCCCCAGTGGCCTTCTGCTTCGGGCACTACTACATCCCTCGGGGGATATCAGACTGCCGGTTTTGGCCCGATCCCTGCAACTGGCAGTCCGACATCCCCCGAGGGGTCCCGGATTGCAAGAGGGCACAGGCCAGGCTGAGGGATCCCACGGGTGCACGAATCCGTGCACCGGGCCTCTAGTAAAATATAAATTTGAATATGTAAATATGTCTGAGTAGATTTCTTTTCATTTGGTTTGCTTGGGATTCGTTGTCCCTACTATATCTGAGGATTCATGCCTTATATTAGTTCTGGGGGGGGAAATGTCTCTCACATTCTCAATATCCTCTTTTCGTGGAACTAATATTAAATGACCTTACTCTACTTTTTATGACACTTAATACTTTTTCATATTTTCCATATCTTTGTTTCTTTGTGCTGTGCGCTTTTTATGGAAGTCAAACATTCATACCAAGAAAACACAGTGGAGTAGTAAGTGTACAACTGAAGTGGATATTGGCAAACCGAGTACATTGTGGAACCAGCATCCCCATCAGGAAAGAGACTAGTACCAGCACTCCAGGTACAGCTACCCTCCTCCAGGTACAGCTACCCTCCTCCAGGTACAGCTACCCTCCTCTAGGTACAGCTACCCACCAGAAATAATGCCCTCCTCCAGGTACAGCTGCCCTCAAGAAATAATGCCCTCCTCCAGGTAAAGCTACCCTCCAGAAATAATGCCCTCCTCCAGGGACAGCTGCCCTCCAGAAATAATGCCCTCCTCCAGGGACAGCTGCCCTCCTCCAGAAATAATGCCCTCCTCCAGGGACAGCTGCCCTCCTCCAGAAATAATGCCCTCCTCCAGAAATAATGCCCTTCAGAAATAATGCCCTCCTCCAGAAATAATGCCCTCCTCCAGAAATAATGCCCTCCTCCAGAAATAATGCCCTTCAGAAATAATGCCCTCCTCCAGAAATAATGCCCTCCTCCAGGTACAGCTACCCTCCTCCAGAAATAATGCCCTCCTCCAGGGACAGCTGCCCTCCTCCAGAAATAATGCCCTCCTCCAGAAATAATGCCCTTCAGAAATAATGCCCTCCTCCAGAAATAATGCCCTCCTCCAGAAATAATGCCCTTCAGAAATAATGCCCTCCTCCAGAAATAATGCCCTCCTCCAGAAATAATGCCCTCCTCCAGAAATAATGCCCTTCAGAAATAATGCCCTCCTCCAGAAATAATGCCCTCCTCCAGGTACAGCTACCCTCCTCCAGAAATAATGCCCTCCTCCAGGGACAGCTGCCCTCCTCCAGAAATAATGCCCTCCTCCAGAAATAATGCCCTTCAGAAATAATGCCCTCCTCCAGAAATAATGCCCTCCTCCAGAAATAATGCCCTTCAGAAATAATGCCCTCCTCCAGAAATAATGCCCTCCTCCAGGTACAGCTACCCTCCTCCAGAAATAATGCCCTCCTCCAGGTACAGCTGCCCTCCTCCAGAAATAATGCCCTCCTCCAGAAATAATGCCCTCCTTCAGAAATAATGCCCTCCTCCAGAAATAATGCCCTCCTCCAGGTACAGCTACCCTCCTCCAGAAATAATGCCCTCCTCCAGGTACAGCTAACCTCCTCCAGAAATAATGCCCTCCTCCAGGTACAGCTGCCCTCCTCCAGAAATAATGCCCTCCTCCAGAAATAATGCCCTCCTTCAGAAATAATGCCCTCCTCCAGAAATAATGCCCTCCTCCAGGTACAGCTACCCTCCTCCAGAAATAATGCCCTCCTCCAGGTACAGCTGCCCTCCTCCAGAAATAATGCCCTCCTCCAGGGACAGCTGCCCTCAAGAAATAATGCCCTCCTCCAGGGACAGCTACCCTCCTCCAGAAATAATGCCCTCCTCCAGGGACAGCTGCCCTCAAGAAATAATGCCCTCCTCCAGGGACAGCTGCCCTCCTCCAGAAATAATGCCCTCCTCCAGAAATAATGCCCTCCTTCAGAAATAATGCCCTCCTCCAGAAATAATGCCCTCCTCCAGGTACAGCTACCCTCCTCCAGAAATAATGCCCTCCTCCAGGTACAGCTGCCCTCAAGAAATAATGCCCTCCTCCAGGGACAGCTACCCTCCTCCAGAAATAATGCCCTCCTCCAGGTACAGCTGCCCTCCTCCAGAAATAATGCCCTCCAGGGACAGCTGCCCTCCTCCAGAAATAATGCCCTCTTCCAGGTACAGCTGCCCTCCTCCAGAAATAATGCCCTCCTCCAGGGACAGCTACCCTCCAGAAATAATGCCCTCCTCCAGGTACAGCTGCCCTCAAGAAATAATGCCCTCCTCCAGGGACAGCTGCCCTCCTCCAGAAATAATGCCCTCCTCCAGGGACAGCTGCCCTCCTCCAGAAATAATGCCCTCCTCCAGAAATAATGCCCTTCAGAAATAATGCCCTCCTCCAGGGACAGCTGCCCTCCTCCAGAAATAATGCCCTCCTCCAGGGACAGCTGCCCTCCTCCAGAAATAATGCCCTCCTCCAGGGACAGCTACCCTCCAGAAATAATGCCCTCCTCCAGGGACAGATGCCCTCCTCCAGAAATAATGCCCTCCTCCAGGGACAGATGCCCTCCTCCAGGGACAGCTACCCTCCAGAAATAATACCCTCCTCCAGGTACAGCTACCCTCCTTTAGGTACAGCTACCCTCCAGAAATAATGCCCTCCTCCAGGTACAGCTACTCTCAAGGGTAGTCCTTGTCCTCTTTACCTTAGTTTTGAGGTAGATGTTATCTATGGGATGTTTTTGCTAGGGGCTCTGTTGTTGTTGTTGTTTTTAATAGCAGTTTTGTTGAGATATAACTCACACACTCTGTAACTCAGTCAGTGCAATTCAGTGATTTTTAGTATCGTCACTAAATTGTGCAACCCTCAAGACAACCAGTTTTAGAACATTTCATCACCCCATGAAGACACCCATGCCCCGGACCAGTCCCTCTCCATTCCCCTCACCCTCTCCTCCCAGCCCCAGGAAACCCTATTCTATCCTCTGTCTCCAGATTTGCCTATTCTGGATGTTTCATATAAATGGAGTCACACGACGTGTGGTTTTTGTTACTGGCTTCTTTCACAGGCATTTGAGTAACTTTTGTATATGGTGTAACAGAGAGGTCTGACTTTAGTGGCCGTCAGCAGGCTCCGCACCGTTTGTGGGAAAGTGTTATCTTCGCTCATCAGGGTGTCTTGACCCCTTGGTCGAAAATCCGTTGGTCATGACTGTGAGAGTTCACTTCTGGATCTCAGTTCTACCCCATCGATCTGTGGCGCATCCCTCTTTTGCAGTCTGGTTACCATACTGTTTTGACTGCCAGGGCTTTGTAGTAATCTTTGAACTTAAGAACTATGAGTCATCTAAGTTTGTTCTTATTTTGGCTCTCATTGGTCTCTTGAATTTCCATATGAGTTATAGGATCAGCTTGTTAATTTCTACAGAAAAACGACTCGAATTTTGGTGAAGTTTTGTGTTGAATTTGTAGATCAAGTTGGGAAATATTGCCATCTTAATAATATTAACTGTGCCAGTCTATGAGCATGAATATTTTTCATTCATTTTGGTCTTCTTCAATAATGTTTTGTAGTTTTCAGAGTGTAAATTTTGCACTTACTTTGCTAAATTTATTACTAAGTATTTTATTCTATTTGATGCTATTTTAATTGGTTTCCCTAATTTCATTTTCATATTGTTCATTGCAAGTGTATCAACGTACAATTGATTTTTTGGGTATCGGTCTTATATTTTGCAACCTTGCTGAACTCATTTATTGGTTTTAATAGTATTTCTTTAGTGTGTTCTTTAAGATTTTCTATATTCAAAAATCTTGTCATCTGTGATATAGTTTTTACCTCTGTTGCAATCTGGATGCCTTAAAAATTTTTTTTTGCCGTAATGTCCTGTTAGAACCTCCAATACAGTCCTATATAATAAAAGGCTAATATGCAAATCAACCGAACGGCAAAACAACCGGTCGCTATGATGCGCACTGACCACCAGGGGGCAGACGCTTAACACAAGAGCTGCCCCCTGGTGGTCAGTGTGCTCCCACAGGGGGAACGTCACTCAGCCAGAATCTGGGCTCACGGCTGGCGAGCGCAGCGGCAATGGCGGGAGCCTCTCCTGCCTCTGCAGCAGTGCTAAGGACGTCCGACTGATGGCTTAGGCCTGTGGTCGGCAAACTGCGGCTCGCGAGCCACATGTGGCTCTTTGGCCCCTTGATTGTGGCTCTTCCACAAAATACCCCGGCCTGGGCGAGTCTATTTTGAAGAAGTGGCGTTAGAAGAAGTTTAAGTTTTAAAAATTTGGCTCTCCAAAGAAATTTCAATTGTTGTACTGTTGATATTTGGCTCTGTGGACGAATGAGTTTGCTGACCACTGGCTTAGGCCCACACGGGGAGTGGGCGTATGCAGTCAGTCGGACATCCCCCAAGGGTTTCCGGACTGGGAGAGGGCGCAGGCCGGGCTGAGGGACCCCTGCCACCCCGAGTGCACAAATTTTGTGCCCCAGGCCTCTGGTGTTTAATAAAATGACAAGAATAGTTGTCCTTCTCTCGTTCAGGAACCTTAGGGAGGAAAGCAGTGTCTTTCATTGTTAAGTATAATGCTAGCTGTGGGGTTTTCATGGGTGCCTTTTACTAAGTTGTGGAAGTTGCCTTCTATCCTGGTTTAAAAAACCCTTTTTTTTAAATCAGGGAAGGGTGTCACATTTTGTCAAGTGCCTTATCTGTTTCTATTGAGATGATGATGTGGTTTTTGTCCTTTGTTTTATTGATACAATGTATTACATTAATTGCTTTTTGGATGTTAAACCAACCCTGCATTCCTGGGATGAATCACGCTTGGTCATGTGTCTTTTTTTTTTTTTTTAGGTTAAACCTGCTTTATTTATTTTTAAAAAAATATATTTTATTGATATTTTACGGAGAGGAAGGAAGAGGGATAGAGAGTTAGAAACATCGATGAGAGAAACATCGATCAGCTGCCTCCTGCACACCTCCTACTGGGGATGTGCCCGCAACCAAGGTACGTGCCCTTGATCGGAATCAAACCCGGGACCCTTGAGTCCGCAGGCCGACACTCTATCCACTGAGCCAAACCGGTTTTGGCAAACCTGCTTTATTTTTCCCCCTCATTATATATATGTATATATCTGAATTCCACTCACTAATGTTTTGTTGAGGATTTTTGTATTTATATTCATAAAAATATTGATTTTTTAAATCTGTTTTGAAGAGGAACTTAGGGAGTTTCAAAAAGTATACAGCTGCTTTTGCCGTATTTTGAAAATCCTCCATGTTTGCTGTCAAAAATCATTATTAAAATAGATTTGTAAGGGGAAAAAACTTACAAGGTATTTTTTTATGCAAGCTTCTCTTCTTTTAAAAATATGTTTTTTATTGATTTTTAGGGAGAGAGAGATAGAAACATTGATAAAAGGGAAACATTGATAGGCTGCCTCCTGCATATCCCCTCCGTGGACCGAGCCCACAACCGGGGCATGTGCCTTGACCTGGTTCATAGGTCAATGCTCAACCACTGAGCCACACCAGCTGGACAGGTCCTCTTTTTATTCAACAAACACTTCCTGAGCACTTATGGATTCATTATAAAAAATAAATTAATGACTGCATTCTTTGGACACAAAGACCTCAACTAACCGTATAAGTAGTTAAACCTTTTTTTTTTTTAAATATATTTTTTATTGATATTTTACAGAGATGAAGGGAGAGGGATAGAGAGCTAGAAACATCGATGAGAGAGAAACATCGATCAGCTGCCTCCTGCACACCTCCCACTGGGGATGTGCCTGCAACCAAGGTACATGCCCTCAACCGGAATCGAACCTGGGACCCTTCAGTCCGCAGGCCGACGCTCTATCCACTGAGCCAAACCGGTCTCGGCAGTAGTTAAACCTTTTTAAAAAATATTTTTATTGATTTCAGAGAGGGAGAGGGAGAGAGAGAGATAGAAACATCAATGATAAGAGAGAATCATTGATTTGGCTGCCTCCTGCATGCCTCCAACTGGGAATCTAGCCTGCAACCTGGACAAGTGCCCTTCACCAGAATGGAACCTGGGACCCTTCAGTCCACAGGTCGACGCTCTGTCCGCTGAGCCAAACTGGCTAGGGCTAAGTAGTTAAATCTTTTCATAGGATATCTGCTTCAATCTCATCTACAGCAGCTTATTGTTTGTTAATGTAAGACCTGATGATTTTATTTTGATTCAGTCTTAGTTTAGTTTGTTTTGTGGAACAAAATAATATAGCTTGGGAAAAATCATTACCTCTGGCAAGATTTGTAGCACCTTTGCTACAAATGTTACCTTCTGTTTACAAGGTTCTTAACTGTGCTGGCTGTTTTTTGCTTGTTAAGCAAATTCTGCCAAACAAAATAAGTGAAGCAATAACCAGGAAATAATAAGGCCTGAATTGAATTCGTTCATCTACTAAAAGAGCTCAGGGAAATCTCAGGAAATCAAATCAAACATTGGTTTCAATCAAATTCGATTGGGCAAAAATTTTCTTTATAAGGACAAGTTATAAAGCTCTGAAATAGGTTTTCTAAAATAATGTCAAGAGAAAATAACTTCTTAGTTTATTTGTCTTTTATGTAAAGACAATACATCCAGTAGTTGCTTGGATGCCATAGTTTGACACACAATGTTAACCAGGGAATACGGATAAAAGGAAGAGAGAGTTTTGTGGTGTGTGTGGTATTTCTAAAAACCTGCATGTTTCTGCATGTGGTGAACGCTCCCTTGCACCTGACAAAGTCCATCACCATGTTGGGGGTATGGTCACTACTCTTGGCCAGAAGCCCAGCGAGGTCCATTTTCCACCCTAGAAACTAGGAGCAGGGCTCTGGGTTTGAAAACCCACTTCTGGAAGAATTCCTTATGTAAATCTCAACACAAATCTCCCCCTCAGCCGGTCTTCTGTTTTTTTAAAAAAATTATCGTTGTTAGCTTTTTTGTGTTGTTTACAAAAGTAACATAGAAAATTGGGAAAATTCAATAAACCACAAACATTTCAGGCCCACCATGTAGAGACGGCTATGGACATTTTTCTTTACTTCTTATTTACTTTATATTTTTGAGAATCCTCTCCAGAGGATTTTTTTTTTTTTCCATTGAGAGAGTGGAAGGGAGAGGCAGAGACAGAAATATCGATGTGAGGGAGACACATAGAGTGGTTGCCTCCTCCACTCACCCTGACTGGGGCCAGGGATCCAGCCTACAACTCAGGTGCCTGCCCTTGATCCTTTGGTCCCTGGGCCTGACCCTCTAACCACTGAACCACACCGACTAGGGTCACTTTCTACTTTTTTTCTATTATCCGTTCTTTCTCTACAGGTGGTCGCAACCCCACCCCGGCTGACCTAGTTTCTCCTCCCAGGTCATTCCGCCAGCTGGCTCCGTGGTGCCCACCTGAGTAAGCCACACCCGGGGGGGTGGGGGGGAACGGCCCCTTTAAGAGCCAGGGGGGGTGGTCCCCGAGGGGCGGTCCCCGCGCTGATTGGCGGAGCGCGGAGCCACGTGGCTGTCCGGGCAGCGGCAGCCCAGCTCTGGCCCGCTGGCCACGGGGCTGTCTGTCCGGGTCCCTGGCGGGGGCCGCCCGCCCACAGATGTGCGCGAGGAGGGGCCTGGTGGGCCTCACCTTTTGCACCTGCTACCTGGCGTCCTACCTCACCAACAAGGTGAGGAGACGGGGCAGCGAGGGTCCAGGTGGGAGACGGAGCCCCGACCGCCGGGAGCCAGGCCCCTCCGCCTGGTCCCACTTCCCTGACCGCGATGGGGAAACGACCGGGCGGGCTCCTTAGGGTCGGGATCGCGGGGACCGCCCTGCCCCGAGGCTGCTCCGGAGCCGGCGCCGGAACTGGCCGCCCCGCAGGCGCTGAATGTGGGCAGGGCGAGCTCTTTGAGGGAGAGAAAGCGGGTGGCTCCCAGCCCGGGAAGGAGGAGGGAAGAATAGGGGACCCATCGCCTTCTCCCTAAACCCGCCCCGCCCGGAGCCGCAGATTCCCGAGCCTTCAGGGAAGAGACGGTCCGCCTCCGTCTCCCACCACTGCTTCCAGACCAATTTTTAAAAGATAGGTGACCATCCTTGGTACTTCCGGTACCTTCAAGAGTTTTCCGTGGATTCTTTTTTAAAAGTAAACTTAATTAGTCTAAAGTCATGTCAGGATCCCTTTGGATGAAGAGGCAGAAAGGCAGTGGTACCTTTTTTCTGTTGGTAGGAGGGGAACTTCCTGGGGTTGGTACATGCAGGGAAGGGTGGCCACGTGGGGGCTCCACTGGACCCCCCAATATAGGGTCTCTACTGCCCCCTCTGCACCACCCCAAAGCCCCTCTTGCTCTCTGGAAAAGAACCATTAACTAACAGCATTTTCTTTTTTCGTTGATTTCAGAGAGAAAGAGAGAGGGAGAGATGGAAACATCATTGATGAGAGAGAATCATGATCGGCTGCCTTCTGCACGCCCCACCCTGGGGATGGAGCCGCAACCAGGGCATGTGCCCTGACCAGTAATCGAACCGTGACCTCCTGGTTCATAAGTCCATGCTCAACCACCGAGCCCACCAGCCGGGCTTGATGGATATATTGATACTGTTACACTTTAAAACAGAATGGCCTTCCTTTGATTTCCATTTAATCATCGGAAGGGACAGTGTAACAGGTCTTTCATGATAGCCCACAAGTCATGGCATTGGTTAGGAAGAAAAAGTGTATTTAAGCAAAAAAAAAAAAAAAAAATACCCAGCATGCGGACAGTGTTTCGTTCACTGACATTCATACCCTTCTGGATGTACGTCTGCATCGGTGGCATTGTTTCTGTATTTGTTGGGGCACCACAGCATTTTATAGCTAATGTAATAAAGACTGAGTACCTTCTATGTGCAGCGCCTCAAGGCGCTACATAAAAATAACCCAAATCATCACGTCCCCAGGAATATCTAACCTGAGTCACAGAGATCACTCAGAATTAAGCCATCAGCCAGAGACAGCGCTCTGCATGTCCCATGCTGGTCTGGATGCTTTGGGAAGTGTCGGGAGCTGGGTGGCCAGGAGGAGACTAACAGCAAAGGCAGAGAGGAGGCGAGGAGACGCATAAAGAGGAGGGAGGAGGTGAAGTCCAGAGTGATGGAGATGCCCTGGCTGGTGTGGCTCAATGATCGAGCATTGTCCCATGTAGGTCGTTGGTTTGATTCCCGGTCAGGGCACATGCCCGGGTTGCGGGCTCAGTCCCCAGCAGGGTCATGCAGGTGGCAGCCCATCAATGTTTCTCTCCCTTCCTCTCTAAAATCAATAAAAACATTCTTTTAAAAAAAGAGTTGTAGAGAGCAGATGGGAGACCCAGGTAGGGGTGGGTGAGATGGTTGTTCATAATGGGACTCTGGTAGGGACTTAGTAACGCTCAGGTAATGCCATTGTTTCTTCTCAGCCAGGGCACTTCCTGTGCAGCCCAGGCGAGTGCGTTGGACCAAACAAAGGCCCAGTGGGAAAGGGGCTGGGCACCCCCTGGGGACCCCCTGGGCATGTGCTTCTGCATCCAGTCTCCAACAAAGGAATTCTCTTAAAGAGTGAAGTTCTTTTGTGTGGACAGGAGAGGATCAAGTTTTTAGAACACTCTATGCTAATTTCTTTATTGTCATACTTCTCTGTCGTTTTCTCCTCAAACTGTTTCCCTCTCTATTTGACTAAAGGAAGTTCATTAAGAAAATCTTGCCCATCTTAGTTTCATTCCTTAGTCTCATTACTGTTTAAAAGAGTGGTGAGCCCTATTCAGTTCTGCTCATTGTTTAGTGCTTTGGTCCTTGAACTGAAGGGTGGCAGGTTTGATTCCAGTCAAGGGCATGTACCTCGGTTACAGGCTCGATCCCAGGCCCTGGTGTAGGGTGTGTGCAGGAGGCAATCAGTCGGTGTGTCTCTCTCACATCTGTGCTTCTCTCTCTCTCTCTCTCTCTGTCTCTCTCTCTCTCTCTCTCTCTGCTTCTCCCTTCCACTCTGTCTAAAAATCAATGGGAAAAATATCCACGGGTGATGATGAACAAAAAAACCTACATAATAAAAGCCCAATATGCAAATCGACCCAATGGCGAATGACCGGTTGCTATGATGTGTACTGACCACCGGGGGCAGATGCTCAATGCAGGAGCTGCCCTCTGGTGGTCAGTGTGCTCCCACAGGGGGAGCGCTGCTCAGCCAGAAGCCGGGCTCTCCCGCCTCCATGGCAGTGCTAAGGACAGCAAGCTGAGCGGTAAGGAGCAGCAAGCAGACGGGTGGTAAGGAGCAAGGGGTCCCGGACATCCCCTGAGGGGTCCTGGACTGCGAGAGGGCGCAGGTCAGGCTGAGGGACTCTCCCCTCCCCACCCTCCAGTGCACGAAATTTCGTGCACGGGGCCTCTAGTAAATAAATAAAGGTGTGGTTGATGTTTGCTCAGAGTTTGGACAGCAGGTGCTGTGGCTTGCCTGGCCTGGCCGGCCTGGTGAGGGTGGCACACTCCTCCATCCTGCAGGAGGTCCAGCAGTAGCCGGCCTGGTGCGGGTGGCACACTCCTCCATCCTGCAGGAGGTCCAGCAGTAGCCGGCCTGGGCCCAGGCAGCCACCTGTCCTTCCCCTCACAGGTGTTAGTCCTTCCGTCTGGAGGCAAAGTCCACATCCGTTCTCCTTGTAAAGGGCCCCAAATTGATCCTTTTCCCTTGAGAAGCTCTTACTGCTCCTCTTCCAAATAGGTCTCTGTCTGAGCCACACTTTGCTGACAGGAGAGATAGCCTTTGTTCAGAGATGTCCTTGTTTTCTCACGGTTCTTGAGGAGGGTGAAGTGGGAGCTGCAGCGTTCCCTGTCTCCCCCAGTATCTAGGACAAGGCCCAGCACACAATAAACTAAGTAAATATTTGTTACCTGCATGAGGGTTGTTAAGGGAGATGCAGGATATGGCCCAGATATTCACGCAATCCTTTCTCTATGTCTGTTTTCGAATGAAAATATCGGGAAAGTGTGAGGGACATGGAATTATGGGAGTAAATAGAACCAGAGAAGAGTGAAGGTCATTCTAATAAATAAGTGCACAGGCGGGAGCCAGAATTGTGACATTTAGGAACTCACACAGGCAATTATGTGCAGGCTGCTCCACGGGGACCCAACACTGTTCTATTCCATTTTTCAGAGCGTTCGAGGAATCAGAGTCCTTCCTAAAGCCCTTCAGTAGAATTAGGCTTTTAAATAATTCTTAAAGTGTTTAATAGAAAAAGTAGCAAAAGATATCCATAAGGACACCCCCCCCCCGCCCCCATTTGTAAAGTGCTGTCAATCCGATTGAAAGACAATAGAAATACAAAGTGAC
>NC_137782.1:5000-195000 GCF_963455305.1 Plecotus auritus | reverse complement strand
TGTGCACCTTCTATTGCTTTATTCATGGAGAATATTCCCTGGGCATTTGCAAAGAGAACATAATCACTATTTTCAAGATACAGCGTTTGATATTTATCTAGTAACTAAAGGCTCAGTGCATGAATTCATGCACGGGTGGGGTCCCTCAGCTTAGTTGGCGATTGGGGCCGTCTCACTCAGTTCTGATCGAGTGTGGGGGGGAAGGGGGCGATCCAGGGCCGGCAGGCCTGGAGGAGGGACTGCGGGAGGTCGGCTGGCTGTGGGAGGTTGGCTGTGGGAGCGCACTGACCACCAGGGGGCAGCTCCTGCATTGAGCATCTGCACCCTGGTGGTCAATGTGCGTCATAGCGACTGGTCATAATGGTTGCTTAGGCTTTTATATATATAGATTTTTATTGATTTCAGAGAGGAAGGGAGAGGGAGAGAGACATAACACATCAATGATGAGAGCGAATCACTGATTGGCTGTCTCCCACACATTCCCTACTGGGGATCGAGCCTGAAACCCCAGGCATGTGCTCTGACCTAGAATTGAACCTGTGACCTCCTGGTTCGTAGGTTGATGCTCAACCACTGAGTCACACAGGCTGGGCTTGACCATTTTTAAAACAAGTGAGTAGCACATTTAAGTTTGCATTTCAGAACAAATCCTTTGGCTTCAAGAGAGAGACTGGATGGGGCGGGGCAGCCCTGGATGGGGGACTGGTGCTGGGGTTCAGGTGGGAGGCCATGAGGGTCTGAGTAGGCAGAGGCGTAAGGATGGAAGGAAGGCTTCCGACGTGGGAACTGTTACGGGGATAAATCAGTAGGATTTTGCAAGTAAATGAGGGAGGTGAGAATGGAGGAAGGGCTAGGACGGCGTCTAGCTTTCTGGTTCGCTGATTAGGGAGAGTGGGAAGGCGACCAGGATGGAAGGTGGAAGTTCCAGGGAGTGTTTTGGACGTGTTACATGTGGGAGCTTGTGGGTTTCGGGTGAGACGGCGACTGGGAATCGTCAGTGCAGAGGCAATGGGAACGCAGGAGGCTGTGGGGAGCTGTTCAGGGCAGGTCTAGGAAGGAGGGCCCGGTGTCAGCTCATGGATTCGAGGGAGTAAGTAGAAGGGAAGGACGCGAGCATTGGGGTGGTGATAGGAGAGAGAGGGAGGGAAAGGCCAAGAAGGGTGGATGTGTATATTTGTGTCGACAGATCTTCCTTCTGGGGCGATGGCTTTTGAGACCATTAGGTTAAATTCAGATTGGAAAAAAGAAATAAAACATTTGGAGATTCAAATGGACCCTCATTCCTTTCAGGTGGCAGACGTTAGTTGGTGGACTTCTGCTTCATGTGTCGTGGAAACGGGGCTGGGTGGAGATCAACAGCAGCTCCAGGTAGAACCTCCTGTATGCTTCATGGCTCATACCTGCTTCCTCTGTCCGTACTTTCTTCCGGCTTCATGTTGGGAAACACGATGTTTATTTGAGTTGTTTGGTCTCTTAGTTCCCTTCTACCTTTAAGATGCCATGATTTTACAATCAAATAGAGCTCAAATAGTGTTTTTCTGGTTAGTAATGCCACTAATATGGTATTAAAATTAACTGAGATATATAGTGTATGATACCATACTAATTTGACTTTGTTTTAGATCAGAAGACCACTATGAGTTTTTAAATAAACTTTTAAACATTTTTAGTAAATTTTGAAATTATTTTCTTATAGAAGGATTAGAAATAATATAAAGAACTTCCACTCTCTTTACTCAGATTCCCTAACAGGTGGGAGAGAAGCCCCCACCCCTTACTTTTCCATTGAGTGTCTTTGTGGAGAGCCTTAAAAAATATCTTTGATAAAACTTCCAAATGTACTCAGTCCTGTCCCTAAAGAAATGAACAGTGAGACAATCAATTAGGGTCCAGACTATACTTTCTTTTAAAGATGGGTCATTCTCTTTTTATTTTATTTCAGAGAGAGGAAAGGAGAGGGAGAGAGAGATAGAAACACCAGTGATAAGAGAGATCATGGATCGGCTGCCTCCTGCACGCCCCCTACTGGGGACCGAGCCAGCAACCCGAGCATGTGCCCTGACCGGCAATCGAACTGTGAGACTCTCCGGCCAGTGAAATGGGAAATGGGAGAAGTGATGATTCCAAAGGAGAAGAGCCAGTTATGAAAGTGCCCTGAAAAATTAAACTTTACCAAAAAAAAAAAAAAATGGCAGCGGTCCCGTCTGACTAGCCAGGGATACTGCCTCGTGTGTGAAGCCTCGGGCTCCCAGCTCGTAGGTTCCGGAGGTGGGGACCAGGCAGCCTTCCTGTAAACCAGGAGCCAGCAACAGAGACAGAGACTAGGTATGTTAGGGTTTGTGGGCCGCACGTCTGTCACAGCTGCCCCTCGGCCTCTGCATGGAAGCGGCCGCAGACGGACCTGAGCGGACAGGTGTGGTCGTGTGCTAACCAAATGCCGTGTGCAGAGCGAGGCAGCAGGCGGGGTTTGGCCCACAGGCCGTAGCTTGCTGACTCCAACTTTAAGTTGTGCTCTTTGACAGGGAGGATCATCACAGCGTTCTTGGGATCAAGTAATATCGGGGTTGAACTCTGTCAGGGGCATGTGGCCTTCTGTGAGCCAGAGGAAGAGGAAAGAGGGAGGAGAAAGGTCTAAGAAAGGAGGAGGGAGGAGAAGAGAGAAGAAGACTCTTTGGGGACCAGATTCACCAGTAATGGACCCCCCAAAAATGGAATCTAGGGACTTTCTGTAGGTATTGAGCCAATACAGCTAGAAGTCCTGTAACCTGTGAAGCAAATGGTGACAACTGTCAGGCGTTACTGTTGAGGCAATGCCCACAGTCACCACGTGAGCCTTGGTGTCTTGGCCTCTTGTTATTCTCAGGTGTGGAAATGGTTTCTCGGTCCACTGGGTGTCAGTATCACCAGAGAGTTTCCAAGAATTCAGCCCAAGGGGCCCTTTAGGCATTCACGATGGGTAGACGAGTGTTCCAGGGAGCAGATGCACCCTCAGTAATGTGGGCTCTGTTTGAGAAACGAGTGCTTTAATTTAATCAGCCTTCATCTCCATAACAACAGTTTCATCCTTCAGGCCAGCATTTCACATGCTGCTTGTAAATGCTTTCTTCTCCAGGGTGCTCAGGGACAGGAGTGTGCACACACAAAAGCAGACCCACAACTCCAGCAAGATGCAGCATTTGTGCTTATAAACCCTGTGGGGTATAAAGCGTAAACCCTGTGAGAACAATTGGGTAGCACCGTGCTTTTCAAACCAGACCCGGTGGCAACTAGTCCTTCAACAGGGACTGCACTCTGCAATTGTACCGTCTAATCTTTACCCCCGGGAGTCGCTGTGAGCTCCTTCCTTTACACACACATGCACACATACATACATATACTTAGACACAGACACACATACAGACATAGGCATAGACAGACATAGACACACACACACACACACACACACACACACACACACACACACACACACATCTACTCACTGGCTCGGCCGCTCCCTGGAGGCCCATGGACCACAGAGAGCCAGGACCATCCCAGGATTTAATTCCCTCTTGCCTCCTTTGTTGGCATGGAGACAGTGTAAGAACACACCAGCACAGGAGGTCCAGGTGGTGCCACCGTGTGAATGAAAGTTGGAGAAAGAAAGATGCATTAATAAACAATATATGCTCCTTTGTTCCCGAGGTGCAGGCCACTGGCTCTCTTAGAATCCTGCACGTCAGAGCTGTAAAGGAGGGTGTATTCGTCAGTGCAGGCTGCCATAACAAAGTACCACTGAGCCACACCAGCCAGGGGAGACGACACATCTTAATGCCATGCTCCCCGGGAAGTTGGACAAAGGCAGGTCTGACCATGGAGGGGGTGCGGCTCATGCTGATGAAGTCAACAAGGATCACTTTTGAGCAGGCACCATCCCGGAGAGCTGGCCATTGGTTACTTGGGATTATCATGTTATATCCTGCTGATGGCTTCAGTTACGTGGACCTGTTATTGGAATAACTCAGACCTTGAATTTGAGGACTGAATGCATTTGTCACTGATGGGGAAGCAAGTTGCAGCCTTGGTGAGATGCACTCCATATAAACTGGATTTTGCTTTTTCCGGGGAGAGCGAGATTCTAAACTTTCCTGAAAAAGCCGGTCTTGGTGTGGCCACGACTGAAGCAGGTCCTTGGGACTCTGGAGCCGGCACTCGGGGCTCACGGTCGGAGAAGCTGGCACGTGGCCCCCAGCTCAGGCTCTAGCTCTGCTGCGTTTCCCAGTTCTGTCCTTGGACACTGTGGGTCCTTCGGTTGTGGTTCCACGGAGCTGTTTGGTGTATTGCCTTTAAATAGCCTTTAAAATTTTTAATAATGTGGCTTAAGTTCAAAACTTCTGGCTACCTAAAACCCAAAGAATAATGTTCACTGCCCCCTTAAAAATGAGATTCGTTCTCCCTCCCAGCCCGCAGGAGGCTTTTTCCACATGCAGCTCTCCTGTGCCCTGCGGTGGGACCACGGCTGCTAGGTAGGTGGCCGAGTGGCCTCCATCCCTCAGAGATACACTTGTCACACTGCTCGACTCCCCCAGGGATGTGCAATAGCTGCTGTCACTGCACCTGGGGCACCTGAGGTCATTCCTTCCAATGAAGGCTTTTGGACATAAAGTGACCGAAGTATTATGGCCTCTTTTCTTCTTTCTAGGTATGATGTCTTGGCGTGGCTTCCTGCTTCAGTGCTGTTTGTGGGCATAATATATGCTGGTTCCAGAGCATTATCCAGACTGGTGAGTGCTGGAGGTTTTGGGGGACAGCCCTTCTCTCTCCTGCCCCCCTGCCTGTTAGCTTATTGCATCCGATTAATGGGACAGAGCAGTAGCTTTGATAATGGTACAGCTGAGAGGAGAGCAAGCCCTGGACCTGAGGCAGCATGGGGCCATTACCTACCCTCTCCCTGGATTGAAGACAAACAGGTAATAGGGAAGGGCCAGCTTCTTTCAGACCAGTGGTTCTCAACCTTCCTAACGCCGTGACCCTTTAACACAGCTCCTCATGTTGTGGTGACCCCCAACCATAAAATTATTTTCCTTGCTACTTCATAACTGTAATTTTGCTACTGTTATGAATCGTCATGTAAATATCTGTTTTCCGATGGTTTTAGGCGACCCTGCTAGCGGTTCTCAACCTGTGGGTCGCGACCATCGGAAAACACAGATATTTACATGACGATTCATAACAGTAGCAAAATTACAGTTATGAAGTAGCCATGAAAATAATTTTATGGTTGGGGGTCACCACAACATGAGGAACTGTATTAAAGGGTCGTGGCGTTAGGAAGGGTGAGAACCACTGCTCTGCAGCCACCTCCCCTAGCATAGGACTCCGACCCAGAGCACCAGTCCATGCAGGAGGGGTGTTGCTGGAGATGATTATGCTAGTACATGTGACCACATGGGGGCGGCCATCTCATGCAAGGGTGTGACGGTCAATTTGCATATTACCTCTTTATTACATAGGATATGTGAATGCCAAACGTTCCCACGGGTCTTTATTTTTAAGCAGAAATCAAGGATTATGTAATTATGAGATCACAGAAGATATTTTCATGCTTCCTATTCTGTTTGTTTCAGGCCATTCCTGTGTTTCTCACTTTGCACAATGCAGCTGAAGTCATCGTCTGTGGGCACCGGATGTGTTTTCGGAAAGAGGTAAATGATAAAGCATGATGCCAGTTCCAAGTCCCTCGCTTTAAATTTCAAAGACACACCTTTTTTTCAATGGCTGAAATTAGTGTCTACCTTCTCCGGATATCTGTTGCCAGTCAGGACTGCCAGACAGGGGTTATTACTTTTGAGGACCACGGTTTTGACATCCGTCAGTCCACCAAGCATACGTGGGTGTGCGTGTTGACCCCGTGGGACTCCAGGCCAAGCCTGAGCCAGGGCCTCGGGATGCCAGGAGGGATCCCTGGTGGGTCCCCTCCCAGTGCCTCCCAGCACCTCCCAGCACCACATGGACGCCTCTGTCCAAGCTTTCTATAGGGCGCTGGGGCATTGTTCATTTTCCACCCCGGGGACAGACATTCCTTTTCCTTCCCAGTGCCAGCTCAGCCTCAGCCAGCTAGGACATGCTTCTTCACCTCTGTGCCTTCGTCTGTGAAGGGGCAGTGACTTCACCCAGCTCACAGCGCGTCGGGCGGGCGTAGTGCGGCACGTATCAGTGCTTCCCGTGGTGTCTGGCGCGTAGTCGACTGGTCTCTGTATGTTAGCTGCATTGATTGACATTATTAGTGGTGGAGTTACTTTTTTCCTAGCGCACTCCCTTTTAAAATGATTCCAGATCCACATTTTGGAACTTTTAAGAGAGGCTGGTGAGCCATTCACGCAGCGCATTCTTTTTATTTATTTATTTATTTTATATATTTTATTGATTTTCTACAGAGAGGAAGGGAGAGGGATAGAGAGCTAGAAACATCGATGAGAGAGAAACATCGATCAGCTGCCTCCTGCACACCTCCTACTGGGGATGTGCCCACAACCAAGGTACATGCCCTTGACTGGAATCGAACCTGGGACCTTTCAGTCCGCAGGCCGATGCTCTATCCACTGAGCCAAACCGGTTAGGGCCACGCAGCGCATTCTTACAGGTGGGCAGGAGGGAGGAGTCCCTCCCGCGGCCGAGGCCACTGCGCACCCACGCGCCCTATCGTGCCTGCCTGCAGCTCCTGGGTTACCTGCCCTCCTCCCCGTGCTAGTTACCCCTCCCGCTCTGCTGGCTGTTCCCTCAGCCCACAGCACGCTCAGTGCTCTGTCAGGGGTGGAGCATGTCCTGGGAGACCCACTCACAAAACCTGTGCTTACTTATTTGTTTTTAAATTTATCTTTATTGTTGAAAGTATTACAGATGTCCCTTTCCCCCCCATTGACTCTCTCTACCCCATACCCGTCCCCCATTCCCCATCCTGGGCTTTCACTGCATATTGTCTGTGTCCACAGTTAAGCATATCTATGTATATAAAAGGCTAAGCGACCATCCGACCGTCCGACCGGTAGCTATGATGTGCACTGACCACCAGGGGCCAGCTGCTCAATGCAGGAGCTGCCGAGCTGTGGTGACTTGGCAGTGGCGGTTCTCAGGGGAAGCACCCCGGAACCAGAGAGGAGGGAGCCTGATTCTGGGTGCATCACCCAAGAACTGCCCTCTTGCAATCCCGGACCCCTCAGGAGATGTCGGAGAGCCGGAGATTCCTGCAGGCCAGGCCGAGGGACCTCACCTGCTGGAGGGACCCTGCTCACTCTGTAGACGCCCTTTGAGCCGTGGTGCTGCCCCAGCTGGGACTGCCAGTGAAGGAAGAACCCTGCCCAGTCCTACCCCACCAGCCACCTTCTAATTAATTTCCTTTCAATGTACGCGAATCCATGCACCGGAAACTCGTCCTATATAATGTACGTGAATCCATGCACCGTGCACTTGTCCTATATAATGTACATGAATCCATGCACCGGGCCCTCGTCCTATATAATGTACGCGAATCCATGCACCGGGCACTCGTCCTATATAATAAAAGCCTAGCAAATGAACAGCGGAACGACTAGAACGACCACTCGACCAGTCACTATGATGCACACTGACCACCAAGGGGCAGATGCTCAATGCAGGAGCTGCCCCCTGGTGGTCAGTGCACTCCCACAGGGGGAGTGCTGCTTGGCTGACCGGGATGAGCGGCTGCTCCCGCTGCGGCCAATCCCCGCAGGCCACGCCCCCCACCGGGGCACTGGTATACATATAAGTTCTTTGGTTAAACTCTCCCCTCCCACCCTCCCCTGCCGGCCCTCTGAGATTCCGCAATCTGTTCCATGCTTCTGTGTCTCTGGATCGGTTTTGCTCATCAGTTTATTTTGTTCATTAGATTCCATTTGGAGTGAGGTCATGGATACTTGTCTTTCTCTGACCGGCTTATTTCGCTTAGCATAATACTGTCCAGGTCCCTCCAGGCTGTCTCAAAGGTAGGAGAGCCTTCTTTTTTACAGCTGCGTAGTGTTCCATGGTGTAGATACACCACAGCTTTTTTATCAACTGTGTTTGTAAAACCAAAACTGGACAGGAAAGCCAGCACACTGCTGTGCCCATCCCCTCCCCCCCCCCCCCCCCCCGCCTCCACTCTTCTCGTCCTGGTCGTTGCCTGCACCGAGTCCATGCTGTCCACATCCTCCCGTCTCTCTCACCTCCCACATGTCCTGCTTCCGCCCCCACCATTACCTGAAATGGCTCTGGCAGAAGCCCCTGGTGGCTTCATGTTTGTGACTCTGTTGGTCTTTTGCACCTTTCACCACCCCACACCCTGCTCTCAGCTCTCTCAGCTCACATGACCTCATTCCCCTCCCTGCTGGCCTCTTCCCGAGTCTCTGGCTCTTCCTTCATAGCCGCCCGTCCTTTTCCCTTTGTCTGCCCCCTAGGAGGCCAGACACGTTCTGGACACTCTCCTCCCGCTGTGGCACCAGCTGCCTCAGTTCCTGGTGACCCCAAGTTCCTGTCTCCAGCCCAGCGCTGCCTCTTCAGCTCAGCCCCAGGGCCTGCTGGGTGTTTCCTGGGCAGCTGAGCTGCCAAGGGGTCCAAATGGAACTGGCGTGTTTCCTCAGACTCGCTTCTCACTGGGCTCTCCCAACCCTGATCATCGTCTCCCCAGCCAGAACCAGCACATGAGGGCTGTGGCCTGAAAGGGCTGTGGGGCTGTGGGGGGGACGGGGGGCGGGAGACAGGCCTGGCCGGTGGGCTGTGGCCAAGCAGGGTCATAAAGGGTCAGGCTGCCCTAACCGGTTTGGCTCAGTGGATAGAGCGTCGGCCTGCGGACTGAAAGGTCCCAGGTTTGATTCCCATCAAGGGCATGTACCTTGGTTGTGGGCACATCAGGGATGTGCTGGAGGCAGCTGATCGATGTTTCTTTCTCATTGATGTTTCTAACTCTCTATCCCTCTCCCTTCCTCTCTGTAAAAAAATCAATAAAATATATTTTTAAAAAAATAAATAAATAAAGGGTCGGGCTGTGGCGCTAGGTTGTGTGTCCCAAGCCCTTCGACCTTGGGCAGATGGCCTAATTCTCAGGCCCTCGGTGTCCTCACGTGTAGCCCATAACCCAAGGCCCTCATGAACTCGGACGCAGTGAGGACTGGTAGAGCGTGAGGATAGCAGCGGCCAGAGCCAGGAGCCTTGGAGGCAGTCAGCTAACCCAGCCGCGCGCCATTCGTGTGTGACGTTGGCAGTTACCTGGAGGCGTGTGCTGGCCCAGTCTGAGCCCTGGGTCAGCACCAGGACTTACCCTGGACGACCCCCACGCCGTGTTTGTTCCTGGCGCCCTGGGGGATGGGCTCTGTCATGAACTTTTGCTCATTTCTATGCTCCGTGTCTCAGGTCGGAGCCCCTTCAGTCTGAGGGGTTTAAAATAAAAAAGGACGCCCAGCTGGCGTGGCTCAGGGGTTGAGCACCAACCCATGAACCAGGAGGTCGAGGTTGGGTTCCCTGTCAGGGCACACGCCCGGGTTGTGGGCTCCATGCCTAGTGGGGGCGGTGTAGGCGGCCGGCGATCAAGGATTCTCTCTCTTCATTGATGTTTCTCTCTCTCCCTCTCCCTTCCTCTCTGAAATCAATAAAAACATAGTTTTAAAAAATAGTGAAATGAAGAAGTACTCTCTCCGCTGTGGAACGGGTGCGCTCGCTCAGGCACTGGACTGGTGTGCTGTCCGTGACGAAGTTCCCGAACAGTTGGGTGAGCATGTCACTCAGGAGAGCTGGGGGCCTCCCTTTGTGTCTGTCCCTCTGGCCCTACATCTCCCTCAGCCCTTGAGATGTTGGTTATATTTAGCTCAGAATCTCTTAGGGACACGTTTTCCCCGTCCTGGGACGCTTCTCCGGTTGTCAGGAGCAGGTCACCTGTGCCTGGGTCATCCTTTTTGTACTGAAGGGCGAGGTGTCCCACCAGGGGGCAGTGGAGGCAAGGTTAGCCTGTCCCCTGTGCGCTGCTGAGGCAGGGCCCACGGAGAGGAGCGAGGGAAGTCTGTGCAGTGAAACATGTGGGCCTTGTCAGTGCTCTTTTAACCACTGTGGTCGTACCTCACACTTAATCCGGATTCAGAAAATTATGGTTAGGCCCGGCCGGTGTGGCTCAGGGGTTGAGCATCGACCTATGAACCAGGAGGTCAGGGCTCGATTCCCAGTCAGGGCACGTGCCCGGGTTGCAGGCTCAACCCACAGTGGGGGACGTGCAGGAGGCAGCCGATCCATGGTTCTCTCTCATCATCCATGTTTCTATCTCTCTTCCCCTCTCCCTTCCTCTCTGAAATCAATAAAAATAAAATTTTAAAAAAGTATAGTTGTCCTCAGCCAGCAACGTAACCCTTCTGCAATGATCAGGATTAGCCTGTTCTCCTCCTCGTCCGTTTGCCCTGCAAGTACAGAGCAGTCTGTGCCCCTCCCTGCAGACTTTCTCCCTGCGTGCAGAGACCGATGCCCTTAAACCCACCACAGACAGGAGGCGGTCAGGGAGCGTCCGCGTTAGAATGTCTTCATTTCCCCGAGCTCTGAGCGCCAGGTTGAGATTCCTGCTCTTGTTTTTCCTTCTCGGTAAGGGTGGAGTCCAATGTCCCTTCTTCTTTTCTGTTTCTTCATTTACACATCATGCCAGAGAATTTATAGCACCGCTGGGAGTCAGAGCTGGATCAATGGAAGGAAAATTAAAGAGACGGCTGGACTGGGAGTTGGACACACGCTTCAATCCTTTATCACAGTCACGTGGGTCTCTCCCTCCCGCCCCGTGGTGCGTGGGACGGGAGGCTTGGCCCGCGTTGCCGCTCTCTCATGGAGCGTATTTGGACAGGGCTGGGGGTGGGGGAGGATGGGGTGGCGGGGATGGGGAAAACTGCACCCACAGGGCGCTTTGCCGAGGTGACAGCCTGAGTGAGCGCTGAGTCATCCTTCCTCCGGTCCCAGCAGCGAGGCCTCAGCACCACTCAGAGCAGCTGCTGCTGGGCCCCCAATACACTTGATCTTCATGTTTTCTTTTAGGGAAAAGGGTTTTTAAAGACTAATTATAAGTCTCTCTATTTTCATGCAGAAAACGCCTCCTGCCAAGATCTGTAGGTAAGTTTAAAACACACACACACACAAACCTCTGAAATACAAGATTTAACCTGATTTTTAACTTCGGTGGTAAAACTGTTTGTTGAAGATTCATACTTGAGAGTTGACAGAGGAATTTGTTATAAATGCTCATGTATCGCTGTTTTGTGGAATATTTACTTCCTCTTTTTTTACTTCCTCTTTTTCTGGAATATTTTATTCCTAAGGCAAAAACAACCCCTGCTCGATTTCAGTCGTTGATGCCCAAAACTCCACAGAGTTGTGCAATACCGATGGGGAGTGAAAACGGAAAACATGGAATGACTTAAAAATTTAAAAATAGTGCTCAGTTTATTGGGTTTGAAAGCATTCCCAGTGGAGAAAGCACTGGCCTGCGAGTCAGGGATCTGCATTGTGAGCCTGGGCGATGGCCAGGTGACAGCGGGCAGGTGTCATCGCCACCCCCTCCTCCGTGCCTCAGTTTCCCCAGCAGGACACTCAGGCAGGCCGCTGCCCAGGGGCGCTGATTCCGACCCGGACGATGGGTGTACTTCCTGCCGCTCTGCAGGAGTTCCGTGCCGGGGCTAGAAACCCAGCGAGAGGCTTGTTCCCAGCATTTCTGGGCTTCCATTCAGTCTCTATTTTTACTTTATTACAGGCTGCTACTTGGGGAAAAAAAAAAGAAACATCAGGACTCATCCTCTTGTTTAAGCGATTAGCAGGTGCTGCCCTGGCGGGTTTGGCTCAGTGGATAGAGCGTCGGCCTGCAGACTGAAGGGTCCTGGGTTCGATTCCAGTCAAGGGCACATGCCTGGGTTGCAGGCTCGATCCCCAGTGGGCGACGTGCAGGAGGCAGCCAATCAATGATTCTCTCTCATTGATGTTTCTATCTCTCTTCTTCTCCCTCCTCTCTGAAGTCAACAAAACATATTTTTTAAAAAAAGGTTAGCAGCTGCTCAGCAGGCATGAAAGCCCGCCCACATTGAGGCAGTTAGGCACTGCCAGGGCCACGGTTGGCGGGAAACCAGGGCTGTCTCCCTCCCCTCAGCCTGGGGGTCGTCAGCTCGAGGGGACCCTCCTGCTCATGGCCTGGGATAAGGAGGGGCCCTGCGTTCCGGAGAGCCTTCATCCGAAGGTAGACCCCAAACCCATTAGGAGCCTCCTCTCCTCCCCGCTGAACCCTTCCCATCCCGGGCAGCCCGCAAACCCTCCCGACAGCTTCCCTCCACCAGCCCTTTGCCTCTGAGCCCGGGGCAGTCTGTGCCTTGGAGTCCTCCGTGTGTGTGTGTGTGTGTGTGCGTGTGTGTGAGCTGGAAGGGCTGGAGAGGAGAGCCTTTCTGAGCCTCAGGATGACCCATGTTGTCCTGACCTTCCCAAGGTCGTGTTGCCCCCACTCTCTGAAATCCCTCCATACCAGCCCCCGGGCCTTAGGCCCAGGGCCCGGGATCAATGCTGCAACCGAGGTATGTGCCCTTGACCGGATTCGAACCTGGGACCCGTCCGTCCTATGGCCGACGCTCTAACCACTGAGCAACTGGCTAGGGCAATAGTTTTCACCCTGTGGCTCCACCCAGGGCCTCCCACTCCAGCAGATTGCAGGCACCATAGCATCTCAGCTGTAAACGTCTGAGTACAGATAAGAGACTTCCTAATAAAACCTTTTATTTGGGAAAGAGGTTTAAACCTACTGAAAAGTTGCAAGACCATTGCAAGGAACTCGCTCGCATATACCTTTTGCTTAGATTCACCCATCGAGAAAATACACATATACATACATATCACATAAATAAGAATGTGCATATACAATTATTCTTTAACTAGAGGCCCGGTGCACGAAATTCCTGCACTCGGGTGGGTCCCTCAGCCCAGCCCTCTCGCAGTCCGGGAGCCCTCGGGGGGTGTCTGACTGATGGCTCAGGATCGCTTCCCATGGGGAGCGGGCCTAAGCTGGAAGTCAGACATCCTCAGCGCTGCCGTGGAGGTGGGAGAGGCTCCTGCCATTGCCGCTGCACTCGCCAGCCATGAGCCGGCTCAGGGCTTCTGGCTGAGTGGCGCCCCCGCTGTGGGAGTGCACTGACCACCAGGGAGAAGATCCTGCGTCGAGCGCCTGCCCCCTGGTAGTCAGTGCGTGTCATAGCAACCAGTGGTTCTGCCCTTCGGTCTATTTGCATATTAGCCTTTTACTATATGGGATTTTTTCTGAGCCATTTGAGAATAAGTTGCAGAGACCTCGCCCTTACCCTGAAGCTGCTTGTCTTCCTTCTCTCCACAGCGCCCTCCTGCTCCTGGCCGCTGCGGGGAGCCTCCCCTTCAATGACGCCCAGGTAAGCTCAGTCAGCGTGTTTTTCCCCCCAAGGCCTTCTACTATGAAGCCTGCTCAGGGAGCAGAATTCCCCAGTCCTTCCTTCTGGGATCCGAACAAGCCTGGCCTGCGCGTAGGCATTGAGTGCTTTCAGGCCGGCTACCTGCTGGCCAGGCCGACATGTTCCCTTGGGGCCCCACCTTCTACCCGAGGCTGCGCAGTGTGGCCGCAGAGCTCTGGCCTCTGGGTGCTGCAGTGGGTGCTGTGATGGGCTCAGTCTGCCTCCGTGGGTTCTCGGAGAGCCTGCAGCCAGTGCCCGAGCCTCGCACAGTGGGGCGCAGCTGACCTCTCTCCCCAAGGCCTCTTCTGCAGAGCGACTTTCACTTGCCCCCGTTTTCTTCCTGAGGCTGAGAGCCACCCGCACTCGCGCAGTCCTCTCGCTGCCTGCCGGGACTTCCTTTGCTCCCCCAGCACTTACCAAGGCTCCAGGAAGTGTCAGGCCCCGAGCCAGGCTCTGGGGCAAAAAGAGGTGACTTAGTCCAGATAGAAGGCGGAGTCTCGTTAGGGCAAAGGAGAGGCGGGCAGACGATTGAGAGAATTCCCAGTACAACAGGGCGGCCAGGGCTGTGCCCGGGCGGTGTGGGATGTGTGAGCACCTGAGAGACCTGGGGACACGGGAACGGGAAGCTAATGGCCAGGGCCTGCTGTGCTCTGGGCTCGGGGTCAATGCTTCCTGTGCCCTGTTTAAGACCTCACAAGTCCACAGGGGTCACTGATGTCTCCATATCATAGCCAGAGACTAAGGCGGCCCATGAGGCCACCAGCTGACGATTGAATGGGCTTTTAGAGTTTAACCCAGATCTTTCCGATGCTGGAGCCAGGCCCTGCTTTCTGGACCTAATCATGAAGAGGGAGGATGATTAGCCAGGAGCAAGCAGGGGTGGGCCGCGCCCTGGGGTGCCCTGAGCATGCTGGGACTCAACTCCATTGAGCACCTACTACGCACGTGTGTGCTTCTAGGCTGGTCACCGGCTCCTGGAATTTACGTTCAAGTGCAGGCGGCGACCGAGACAGGAATTAGTAAACCTGTGGGATGAGAAGCTCTGTGGAGACAGGAAGGGGAGGGGAGTAGGGCTGAGCCGGGGGGAGCATTGGGGCTGGGGAGGGGGAGTTCCCTTTCTCTTTAGAGGGGCTGTGGATGTGCTGGAGGGGGCAGGGGCTTGTCGCAATGCCCGGTGCCCTGAGTTTGGAGTTTACCCTGAAGTCCCTGGAGCACTGCCGGGGGATTTGAAGCCATTGGTGACATCATCAGGTGGCCTTCTAGAGGCCCGGGGCGACGGGGGTGGGGGGGGGGATTGGGAGGGGGCTGGGGGCAGGGAGCATGTTGGGAGGAGTGGCAGGCACCTGGGTGAGACCCTGACTCCAGGCCCCACAGTCCCGTCTGGGCCCCTGGCTGGCGCCCGAGCCTGGCACTGTGCGTTGACATTTAGGGTTTCTGATTGCCAGGCTGGCCTGTTGGTGGGAACCTGTAGCCATTTTTCTTTAAATCCTGTGTTACAGTTTGATCCGGATGGGTACTTCTGGGCTGTAATTCACTTACTCTGTGTAGGTAAGTCTTCAAAGAATGCTTCCTATGAGGATTACGGCTTATTGTTTAGATCTTATTGTGAATCTACTGTTTAGTGACTTTGGACAACAGGAAGATTAAATAGTGTTGAGGTTAAAATAAATGGACATTCTCTGGTTCGATTGTCCTGTTCGGGAGGTTTCCTCAAACTGTATTTCCCATACAGCCTCCTCTCTTCAGGGACAAACACAAGCAAACTGGCCACGGCACGGCTCTGCTTGCTCAGGTCCTCCGTGGGAGGCCGAGACCCAGAAGTTGGCGCCAAAGACACTCCACCAATAAACAAAAAAAGGAACTGGGTGGAAAAGGGCCGTCTGACTATTCAAGTCATACGTTCAGTGCTTCTTGTCTGTGGCCCTGGGGGCACCGTGCCCCGAGGTACCCACGGTCAGACATCCCGGAGTTTCTCCTGCGCATCACTCGATAGCTTCCTGTTAACCACACCCCGTGACACCGGCCTCCCCCAGCACCTCTGTGCTGAAGGCATCACCACGCGGATTATCCACTTCCACCCCAAACCCTCCCGGTGTGGCGGCCCCTGTGGGCGTGGGGGACCCTACAGGGGAGAGGGCCTCCTTCTCCCTGTGGATTTGGTGCTCCCCTGGAGGTGCAGGCAGCCACTGACCCAGAGTGTCCTGTGCCAGTAACACGTTGCTTCCTTTTCAGGGGCCTATAAGGTCCTCCAGAAGTCCCCGAAACGCAGTGCGTTAAGGTAGGCGTTAGAGTGGTGCGTTGTGGTTTGGTTGAGGAGCAGGGTGAGACCCAGGCGCCTGGGCTGCTCCTGGTCCGCAGACTCTGCCAGTCGGGTGCAGTGGGCAGCAGGCTCGGCCCCGAGCCCTTCTTTTGTCTTTGAGTCGCTCCAGGCAGGTGCCCAGGGCCTGGCACGGGCCAGCGTCCGCGATGGGCGGAGAGGGAAAGTCTGTCCTCCTCTTTCAGGGGTTACTCCCTCGGCTCAGGGCTCCTTTCCTAATCCCCAGCCCTGCTCAGCTAGACTCGGGTCAGACCCCGAGTCCCCGTCAGCGGCTCTGTGCTGGGGAGAGGGAGGCCCTCGCTGTGGGCAGTCAGTGGGCCAGCCTCGGCGAATGTGAAGGAAGGGAACCCGGGCTGGGCTGGGCTGTGAGGTTGGAACCCCAACCAGCCATCTGGCTCTGGGTCCCAGGCCCTCCTGAGGCTGAGAGGGGAGAGGTGCAGAGGAGTGGCTCCGGGGAGCAGGTTACACCTGAGAACGTGTGACTCTGGGGCCTAGAGCACACGTTGTGCTGTTAATAAAGTATTTTTTGCCGCAAAAAGCCAGTGAAGTTGCCAGATAAAATGTAGGGTACTCAGTTAAATTTGAATTTCAGATAAGCAGTGAGTAATCTTTTTTAGTGTAAGTATGTATCATATAATAATTAGAGCATAGTTATAATGAAACATTGTTCTTTATTTGAAATTCTGGTTTCTTTGGGGTCCTATGTTTTTATTGGTCAAATATAGTAACCCTAGGAGCTGGTGCCCTGGTCTGAGCTAGTTGACACCCCTTTAAAGGGGCTGATGAACCCATCTATATCTATCTATCTATCTATCTATCATCTATCTATCTATCTATTTATAATAAAAGCATATATGCTAATTAGATCGGACAGCCAAACAACCTTCCAGATGTCATTCCGGTTGAAGCGGAGGTGGTTAGGGGCAATGAGGCAGGCAGGTGAGCAGTTAGGGGCGACCAGGCCAACGGGAGGGGTGCAGTTGGGAGCAACCAGGCTGGCAGAGGGGGCAGTGAGGGGTGACTAGGCCGGCAAGAGGGGCAGTTGGGGGCGACCAGGCCGGCGGGGGGGGGGGGGAGGTCAGTTAGGGGCGACCAGTTCGGCAGAGGGGGGCAGTTGGGAGTGACCAGGCCAGCGATGGGGGGAAGTAAGGGGTGATCAGGTTGGCACGCAGAGGCAGTGAGGGGCGATCAGGCCGGTGGGGGGGTGGCGTGCAGTTAGGGGCGACCAGGCAGGCAGGCAGGTGAGTGATTAGGAGCCAATGGTCCAGGATTGTGAGAGGGATGTCTGACTGCCGGAAGTCGGACATCCCCCGAGGGGTCCCAGATTGGAGAGGGTGCAGGCTGGGCTGAGGGGACCCCCGTGCACGAATTTTGTGCACTGGGCCTCTAGAATATATATAAAAGCCTAAGCGACCATTATGATAGAACGATCAGTCGCTATGATGCGCACTGACCACCAGGGGGCAGACACTCAACACGGGCTGCCCCCGGCCGGCAGGCCCCAATCACCCGTTCAGGGTGGGGCCCTGGGCTGGGATGGGGAACTGGGGGTGGGTGGTGAGGGAAGGAGGAGGGGGGAAGCGGGGAGGTGGGGAACCTGATCAGCCTTGATCGCCGGCCAGGCCTAGGGACCCCACCCATGCACAAATTTCATGCACCGGGCCTCTAGTGAGAAATAATCAGCCACAAGTGTGTGTGTGACAGACTAGGAAACATGTTTTTTAAATGAGCCAGCATTTAGTTTTGAGTATGAAGTACTCTTCAGACCATTTATTGATAGTTTATAAATGTAGTAACTTATGCGTGGGTATAATTTATTAACACAGGATAGCGACTACTTTCTATATGTAAAACACTTCTATTATTTTATGTTTGTCTTTTTCTTATTCCTTAGTGACATCGACCAGCAGTACTTAAACTATATATTCAGGTAAAATATAATTTACATTTTCAAAGAGTAACTCATATATTTCTAGAGCTATTTTCTATATATTTCTATATATTTCTAGAGCTTATTTCCCAATAATATTATGACTTGGGAGTTCTGAGCCAAAATGACCCCAGGGAGGCGAGCTAAGTGTCTGTGAGGGACCAATCAGGACACCAACCAGCAGCCCTGCCTAGACCATGTGGGAGGGGCCCTAGACCATGTGGGAGGGGCCCTAGACCAGGTGGAGGGGCCCTTGACCATGTGGGAGGGTCCCTAGACCAGTTGGGAGGGCCCTAGAACAGGTGGGAGGGCCCTAGACCAGGTGGGAGGGGCCCTAGACCAGGTGGGAGGGGCCCTAGACTAGGTGAGAGGGGTCCTAGACCAGTTGGGAGGGGCCCTAGACCAGGTGGGAGGGGCCCTAGACTAGGTGGGAGGGGCCCTAGACCAGTTGGGAGGGGCCCTAGACCAGGTGGGAGGGGCCCTAGACCAGGTGGGAGGACCCTAGACCAGGTGGGAGGGCCTCTGTCCTGCCCACAGTTCAGAGGCTGAGTCTCTCCTGGGGGTGTGGAGTCTGTAAGGCTAAGGGGACAGTTTTCCTAGAGCCCACAGCCTCCCTCTAGCCTGGGCCCTGGACTTCCCTCCTCGAGTGGTCCTGACCTTGATCCCAGGGCCTCCCTGGTCTGTCTTCCCAACTCATTCCCAGACCCAGCGGTGCCCGAGGGAAGGCTGTCAGTGGAAGGCAGGGGGTGGACTTGCAGGCTGAGGTGTCCACACGCAGCATGGGAGGTCCTCGGGGTGCAGGGCGCAGCCTAAGGTGGAAGGGGCAACGGAGCCAGGAGCCAGGCGCCAGGGGCCAGGGGCAGGGAGCTCCTGGGACCCCGAGTTTCTAACTTTTAATCTGGCCACAGTTTGTTTTGAGGCTATAATCTCTGTTCATACCCCTCCTTGTTTTGCAGATGAAATTGTGTATGTGTGTGTGTGTGCGTGTGTGTGTTTGTGCGTGTATGTGTGCACATGTGTCTCTGTGCGTGTTCATGTATGCGTGTGCGGACATGTGTGTGTTGTGTGTCTCTGTGTGTGTCCGTGTGTCTGTGTGAAAGGGGTGTGCACAGCTGTTCTCTCTGGGGTGTGACTTGTGAAACCGAAACAATGTACTGGAGTGCAGCTGGTGGAGATGATGGTTTTCCCGTATTTCTCCATTTCATTCCCATGAGTGTAGGAGCGTCTTCTCTTTTTTTTTTTTTTTTTAAATATATTTTATTGATATTTCACAGAGAGGAAGGGAGAGGGATAGAGAGCTAGAAACATTGATGAGAGAGAAACATCGATCAGCTGCCTCCTGCACACCTCCCACTGAGGATGTGCCTGCAACCAAGGTACATGCCCTTGACCGGAATCGAACCTGGGACCTTTCAGTCCGCAGGCCGACGCTCTATCCACTGAGCCACACCGGTTTCGGCTGGAGTGTCTTCTCTTTTGCTTGCTGTGTCCCCAGATTAGAGCAGCACCTGGCACTGCCTAGGCACTCAGTAACGATTGCTGAGTGAATGGATTTAAAAGGTCTGCTGTGTATCTGGCCTGATTGGTCTTGGGGAAGTCTTACTCCTGACCTCTGACTGGACTAGCTGCCTGAGTGGCTGGAATGGAGAAGGACAGAGTACAGAGGTGGGCTCAGGCCCAGGAGGCACTGTCCACGGGCCCGGGAGGCGGGAGAAGCTTCCGGAGAGGAAGGTAGGGGGGTGCCAGGAAGAATACGGCCTCCACAGCAGAACACGCCTCCTCCTCTTCCTCATTCTTTCTGGCATCGACTGCAAACCAGGCCAAGGAGTTTTCAGGCACGCGGTGGATGGGGTGGGTCATTTTGTGGGCTGGCTTCGAGGACATTTAACTTACCTGCTATGCGGTTAATTCCGTGGTAAAAATAGACTTAGCTCACGTTCCACAGCTACAGTGTAGAGCGCAGCCTGCTGTAGTTCAGAGGCCGCTTGATGGGGCTGAGACGACTGTGGAGGAGGTGGGTGTGATGACAGCCGGGGCACGGCCGACCCTCGGTGGTGGGGCACGGCCGACCCTCGGTGGTGGGGCACGGCCGCTGTCTCCGGGCAGGCTCCACCCCGGGCCCCCGGGAGCGTCTCAGGAGGCTCCACTCTCCCCGAGGAGCTGGGCGCGGGCGGAGCGAGCCCCTCGGCAAGGTCACGTGCCCGTTTCACCGTTTCCGAGGAGAAAGGTCGGAAACGCGCGTGTCCTCGGTGCGGAGTTCCTTCACTCGCTGTTTCCTTCTCAGCGTGGCGCTCCTGGCATCGGCCGCTCATCCCACAGGTAAGCTCCTCTTCTTTGTGTGTTTGCCTCACGTTGTCTGTTCAGCGCAGGCCCCGACCCACCCGGTCGTGTCTCTGAGGACATGGGGAGGGAATGTGGCTGCCTTCCAGGGTGTCACACCCAGGGTTAGAAATGGCCCCGGAACCTTCCGGAGTCATCGCCCACGCACTCATTCTCATCCCCCTCCTTTAGTTAAACACACACGTGATAAATGGGCCAAAACAATCGTCTTGATAAAAACGCACCCAACCCCCGAGAGAGGGAATTCAGAACGTCCCCTCCAACACGAGGCGGTGATCACTGGAGATCGTCAGGGTCTGAGGGAGGGCCGCGGGCCTTGGTCTTGTGTCCTCAAGTTCCTGATTAACGAGTGCCGTGCGGCCCATACAGCTCCTGTGCTGCCAGTACTCGAACCCCCGCCCCCCCCCCCCATCCCCCCGGCTCCAGGGCTGCAGAAACAGGAGGTGGCAGAGCGGGGCTTGAGGCCCTGCCCCTCCCGTGCCTCTGAGACTCCCGATTTGGAAGGATGAGCCATCTGCCGTGGAAGCGCTCAGTTCCTTTCCTCGGGACGTTTTGGAAGACTTGCTGCTTTCCTAATCTCCTGACTTGTTGTTTGTGACCAAGTTCAAATTCCAGAGAGGGAAGCAGCCAGTGTGTGTGATTATTTCCTCTCCCACCAAGTGGGACTCAAAGAATGAAGTGACTTCACGCGGAATACACGTGCCCTTTGGACCGGCACCTAAGGCGAGCGTGCGGCCGGCCTGGCCCTGCGCCGGTGCCGTCACGAAACACGGCAAGGGAGGAGGGTGTCAGGGGCTCGGCTCTCACAGCCTGGCGTTAGGTCTGAGGCAGAAGAGAACAGGACGGTCTTTTGAAAAGAGGATAATTTTGTCCCTCCCTCTGGGGAGGAGGGTGTCAGGGGCTCGGCTCTCACACCTGGCGTTAGGTCTGAGGCAGAAGAGAACAGGACGGTCTTTTGAAAAGAGGATAATTTTGTCCCTCCCTCTGCTGCGGGCAGGGTGCTGCTGGGGAAGGGGAGGACCCAGGGTTGTGAGGGAGGGGTTCCTGCTGTGGCTCCCGGCTCCAGTGGTGCCGTCTTGGGCAAATCTCTCAACCTCTCTGGGCTCCAGGCCAAGGGGGGAGACATCGTCACAGCCCTGAGAAAGGTGATGTGCAGGGCGTGAGCAGGGGTCCTGCCCAGGGCTGACTCCCTCAGGGGCATCCTTCTGTCGGACTATTATGTTACTGGAAGAAAGGGCCAGTACCAGGAACCGAGGGAGGCTGGTGTGACCTCAGCCGGCAGCTCCTCGCTCGGGGGCTGGGCGGAGGCCCTGGCCGGGCATGGCTGGGACCGCGGGCGCGGGCGTGCGGGCCACCGTCTCACCCTCGCTGTGCCCGCAGGTGACCTCCTCCGCGCCCGGGACTTCCCCTTGTTGTATTTCTACAGATTCCACGGCAGCTGCTGCGCCAGGTAATCCGACCTCACGACGCCCTTGCACGGTTCTTTCCTGTTTCTGTGCTCCCAGCTGTGTCTTCGCTCCGGCGAAGCCCGAGGTCACTGGCGGTCACCCATCGCGTGGCCGGGGGGACCGGGGGGTGGCGGGGGCAGGCTGGGTGCTCGGAGCTGGCCTGGGCCTTCGAGGACCCCGTCCTGCGGAAGTGTTTACGCCCCAGCAGTGGTTTCCAAACTTGCCCAAGAGCTGGGATTTCCCGACTTTTTTTCCTCTCCACAAGCAATTCTTTCAACTTTAATCTGAGCTAGTTGAGTTCAAGGGAAGATTGGGGTCCACAGGCCTACCCTCTCCACTTCCACCTTGGTCTCCCTCTTGCTCCTGAAGGACAGCCTCCAAAAAAATAAATAAATAAAAACCACAAAGAAAACCTCCACCGAACCCCAAGATTATGAGACAGATTGTGGGAACCGCTGAGTAGGAGCTGGCTGGACGAGGTGATCGTGAACAGGGGCCTTGGGAAGTACTCAGGGATGTGGACCAAGCAAGTGGATAGAACTAGGCACGTGTGCCGTCCTGTCTCCCTGTTCCCCTGCCCCGCCCCCCCCCCCCGCCCCGCCCAGGCCTGACTTCACTGCTCTGGGGGGCAGGTCTCTGTGGACAGGCTCAGCGCGTGCCCTCGGCTGTGGCGGGAAAGCTGACGCGGGTGAGGTCCAGCCCCGCTGCTCCCTGACGGCGTGCCTCGGCCACGTTATCCTGCCTCTCCCCGCCCTCACTCGTTTCCTCGCCTGGCGGAGGGAAATACTAGCAGGGCAGGGCTGTGTGTACTGAAGAGGGAGTCTGAAGCCCTGCATGTGCCTGGCCCCGTAATGACGGCCACCGTTGTTACCTGCTGAGGCCGCCTGTGGGTCCAATGCCCGCAGCCCTGAGCAAGTGCTCCATGAAGTCCGGCTGGGGACATGCAGAGCAGCCAAGGCCAGGCCCCGCCCCCCCAGAGCTCACGGTCAGGTCAGAGCCACCCACCAGCGCCTGCACCACGGTCAGAGGCAGCGTGGGACTGAGGCCCTGGGGGTGCAAGCGGCACAGCTCACAGGCCTGCCTGTGGTTTGGGGCATGACTGCAGGCGTGTGTCTTGCTTTTCGAGCCACACTCGCCCTCACTGCGCTTCTCTGCTGAGTCGGCCTCCGTGCTGGCGTCCCTGCCGTACTCCCTTCCCCAGTCCCCTGCCCCACGTCAGGAGGCGTGATCATCCTGCTTGGAGTTCCCTTTGCTTTGCACATGGCCACATGGTGACCTTGAAGACGGTTCTAGTGCAGGCCACTGCTCCCCGACCACGGCTGTGTCGTGCTGTGCGGCCCCCAGATGCTGCCCACCTCCGGCCCCCAGGGTGGGGGCGCGTGCAGGTCACCCCTGGCGTAGGCTCGCTCCTAGAGCGCAGCTGCTGGGTGGGTGGCCTCGCTTGGGGACGTGTCATGGGAGCCAGCCCTCCCCTTTCAGAGTCGTACCTCGAACCCAGACCCTCTGCCCTCAGGTGGTGCTTTCCCTTGGGAATCTGTCCTGGCCCTGTGTTCTGCTGGGAGAAAGGGAAGCTGCTTGGCAAGCACCAAGCTCCAGCATGACAGAGGGGCGGGAGGTACTGTCCCCCCTTTCCTTCTCTCGTGATTTTACAGAGACCTCCCAAATTTCCGTACCCCGCACCCCAGCTCTAGTCAAATGCTCTCTTCACAGCTCCTAGGAAAGTAGCACTTACTGGGTTTCTAATTTGTCTTTTTCAAACCTAGAGATCCTGGGGAAGCAGAGGAAGTGGGTGTGTAACTTAGAAATTGGCTGGTGAAGTGTCACAGGGAACAGTTCCCTGTTGGCTCAGAAGACAGGCCTCACTCACAGGTGGTCTCTCCTTCCAGTGGACTTCTGGGGTTCCTCCTCACGCTCAGCGCCGTGCAGCTGAAGAGCCTGGTGGCCCCCGGGCAGTGTGCGGCCTGGCTGCTCCTGGCTCAGGTAAGAGAGGAGGGGGGAGTGGGCTTGGGCTGGGCCCAGTGCTCGCAGAGCTGGCACTGTCAGGCTTATCTCCACGGAGTCCGTTCTAGGCGCCGGCCCTCCGCCTGATCCCACTCAGGTCCATGTCTGCGCCGCCTCCTCGTGCTCCCGGCTGGGGCGCCGGGGAGCCCCCTCGCTCTCCTGAGCCCTGATGTGCCCCCCTGAACACGAGAGGTTTATAAACAAATAACATCTCGAAAGCTGCTCCAGTCCTAAGAGACCGGCCTCTGGATGCACGGGGAGTTCTGACCCCTTCCTGGGCCGTGAAGAGTCAGAACCCAACTGGCAGGAGGTCTCACCTTCAGAGGTGGCAGAGCGAGGGAGTGGGCCCATGACCAGGCACTGGATGAAGCCGGAAAAGGGGTGACTTAGGGTAGGACCGCCCACCTGTACCTGACTGGCCGGGCTCCGCGTGAGCCGGGAGCTGGGAGAGAGGAGACAGACGGGAGGAGCAGGAAGCAGCTGTGGGACCAGGATCCTCGGGCGATCCTGGCGGCCGTCCTGGCGGAGCATTTCGTTCCGCCGTGTCGCCCGCAGGGGCTGCCTGCAGGAGTGGCCGTTACTAATGAGCTTGGTCAGTGAAACAATCACCCAAACAAGTGCCCTTAGTCATCTTTATGTTGATTGGCTGCCCCCCCACCCCCAAAAACAAAGACAGGCATGTCTTTGAAAGGAGATTTCACAGTGGCATCTTCACCCACGTGGTCTCCTGTGTAAGAGCATGACTAATTCTGACCTCACGGACGGGAAGCGTGGCTGCCATCTGACTTCCCGCGTGACGGAGGAGCACGTGGACCCACTCTCTCCCCACGTCAACTAGGAAGCCAGACCAAGGCACTGACCACAGGCCCGGGCGCACGAGTGGCCTCGTCCCTGAGAGCAACCACTCCGGGTGGGGTTCTCGCCTGAGATTGCTCCCGCGTCTGCCTCCCCAGCTCTGTCCGTGTGATAGTGGAACCAGAGCGGGGCGGCTGTGAAAACCAGTGGCCTTGTTGGTGCTTCCAGAATATTCCACGCACAGAATTTCAGTTCAATGGCCCTGTCAGTGTCAATGAGCAAGAAGAGCCAGTGGCCCCACTGTCCTGAGCTCACCGCCCTCTGTGGTACAACAGTGGACAGGGGTCCAGCTGGGGACATGGGCAGCTTTGGGGAGTGAGAGGCCCATCCGGGCTGGACAGCTCTGCATGTGCCCCTGGCTGACCCTTTGTGCCCCAGAAGCAGAGGTGTCGTGTGCCGGAGCCCCCACACTCTGCCCGCAGAGCCCGAGCACACTGACGGGATGGGAGCAAGCCAGCAGCAAGGGAAAGCTGGGCGCACGAGCCCCCTGGGATTCGATGTGGTCCCCGGCCACTCACAGAGCCAGAAGCAGAGAGAAGTCTTTCCGGCTCCAGGTACATGAGCGCGACCTCTGACTAGTCTTTGCCAGAACTCTAAGCGGTGCAGACGGGGGTGACCCCGAGGAAAGCCGGCTGAAGATAAAACACGGGAAAAGCGGTGCAGACGGGGGTGACCCCGAGGAAAGCCCGCTGAAGAAAACACGGGAAACGCGGTGAAGACCTCAGAGCTGCACCTTCCGTGGGAGATGGATCTTAAAGACTCCGTCCAGGCAGGTGACTGAGCAAGCAGGACAGCACCGACGACGGCGCTCCAGAGGAGGTCAGGCCCAGAGCTGCTGCCGTGGATTACATAAAGTGTCCGGTGTCCAGCAGAAAATTAGACGCTTTCCGAGAAACAGGAAGGTGTGATTTATGCCAGGAAAGAGCAGTCAGTAGGAACCGTGTCTGTGCGTCCTCAGATTTACAGCTTAGCAGGAAAAGACGGCAGTGCAGCTGTTTAAATATGTTCAGACACAGAAAGGAAACCAGGTTCAGAGAATTCAAGGAAAGACAATACAGAACCTCAGTAAAGAGGCCAAAATGATTTTGAAAAAGTCAAATGGAAAATCTGGCGTTGAAAGTATAACTGACATGAAATGACAGATTCTCCAAAGATATTCAATAATAGATTTGAGATGACCCAGGAGGCAGAACAAAGGGAATTCTTTGATCTAAAGAACAAAGATTGCCCTAACCGGTTTGGCTCAGTGGATAGAGCGTCGGCCTGCGGACTCAAGGGTCCCAGGTTCGATTCCGGTCAAGGGCATGTACCTTGGTTGCAGGCACATCCCCAGTGGGGAGTGTGCAGGATGCAGCCGATCGATGTTTCTCTCTCATCGATGTTTCTAACTCTCTATCCCTCTCCCTTCCTCTCTGTAAAAAAATCAATAAAATATATTAAAAACAAAACAAAACAAAAAAAGAACAAAGATTAAAAAAACCCTGAAGAAATATAAACAGAGGCTTAGAGATCTGTGGGACATCAACCACAGCAATGTATATATAAGAAATCCAGAAGAAGAGGAAAGAGAGGTAGAAAAAAAAATAGTATAAACGGATGACTTCTCATGAAAAACAACGGAGGATAACACATTTCATGTGCTGAGAGAAAATCTCCAATCAGGAATTCTGTATACAGCAAAACTACCCTTCAGATATGAACGAGAAAGAAAGACGTTCCCAATTAAAGACAGGGATTTGTTGCTAGCAGTCATATCAATAGTTACATTATATGGGAATAGACTAAATAGCCCACTCAAAAAGTCAGAGATTGTCAGTCTGGCTAAAAAAGCAAGACCCTACTGTATGCTGCCTATCAGAGACACGTCTTAGATTCAGAGACACAGAAAGGTTGAAAGTGAAAGGATGGGAAAACATAGCCATGCACCCAGGAGCCATAATGCAGCTAGCCAGAGTGACTGTTAAAATCAGACTAGACTTCATGCCAGGAACTGTGCCTAGAGAGGTTAATACATTGGGAAGGTTAATACATTGGGAAGGTTAATACATTGGGAAGGTTAATACATTGGGAAGGTTAATTCATTGGGAAGGTTAATTCATTGGGAAGGTTAATTCATTGGGAAGGTTAATTCATTGGGAAGGTTAATACATAGGGAAGGTTAATGCATTGGGAAGGTTAATGCATTGGGAAGGTTAATGCATTGGGAAGGTTAATTCATTGGGAAGGTTAATACATAGGGAAGGTTAGTACATTGGGAAGGTTAGTACATTGGGAAGGTTAGTACATTGGGAAGATGTAACAGTTATAAACACCCCTAACAACAGCAGCCCAAAGCATACAAAGCAACAAGAGACGGAGCAGAAGGAGGAACAGTGACAGCTGAGGGCTCCGGTACTGTGGGAGCGCAGACCGGGCAGCCACTGGAAAACAGTGTGGAGCTTCCTCAGAAAATTAAAAATGGAACTGCCTTTTGACCCGGCGATCCCACTTCTGGGAATAAGAATCCTGGAACACCAATCAAAGAATACACACACCCCCATGTTCATAGCAGCATTAGCCAAGATCTGGAAACAGCCCAAGTGCCCATCGGCAGATGCGTGGATAAAAAAAGCCGTGGCACATTTACACAATGGAATACTACTCGGTCGAAAAAAGAAGGAAGCCTTACCCTTTGCGACAGCATGGAGGGCCCCGGAGATGGTTATGCTAAGTGAAATAAGCCAGTCGGAGGAAGACAAACACCATGTGGTCTGGATTACGTGTGAAATCTAATGAACAAAATAGAACCGGGGCATTGATGCGTGGAACAGACTGAGCTGTCAGAGGGAGTGGGAGAGTGGATGGAAGAAGGTGAAGAACCTAGCTGGTGGGGCTCAGTGGTTGAACGTCGACCGAGGAACCAGGAGGCCACGGGCCATGGTTCGGTTCCTGGTCAGGGCACATGCCTGGGTTGCTTGCGCGCTCCCTAGTAGGGGGCGTGCAGGAGGCAGCTGAGAGCTGATGTTTATCATTGATGTTTCTAATTCTCCTTCTTCTTTCCTCTTTTTCAAAAAATAAAAATAAAAATAAAAATAAAAACATATTTCTTTAAAAAGTCAAGGATTTTTAATCCTTCCTAAATGTGAAGGATTGAATAAAGTGAGCCATTAAGGATTCTTCTGGCCTCAATATATTAAACAATCTTCCCTCCTCTCTTCTTCTTCTTTTCTATTTAAAAATAAACTCTGACCCTCAATGGCATAATATTGACCCATCCCGACATACATTTTCCTACAGACCAGACGTGCTGACATTGAGGTGCAGCAAGTTGTACGCAGCCCTTCCCGTGATGTCACTGGGACAGCCAGGCGCCAGTGCGTAGAGTGACTAGGAAGGACGCTCCGTTGGCCCCGGAGGAGAATTGGGATTCTGTGAAACATTCATAGATACACAGGCCGAGAGGCCATTCGGAAGGGCCCGGGACATCTTCTTCCTTGTCCCAAAAGCACCCATGCTCTGCCCCTTCCAAGGAGGTCACGTCGCGTCATCATGCCCGCCTTGGGAGAGGAGGCATTCGTGCTGCTCTCTGTTCCTCGTCTTTCTCCGCCTCTTTCCTGGGCTCGGTGCTCAGCAGGGAAAAGTGCCTTCTCGGTCACTGTGTGTCATCACCGTTACTGCTGTTCTCTGGGGGCAGGAGGGGATTCTAAGAAGCAGAAAATAACAATACTTAGCACCTTTTTCCGTTGCTTCGTTTTGGTAAAGCGAGCTATGTGAAATCTAACGCAGCCTCATAAAATCTGGGGGTCCCTTCCCACTTGTGCTGAGAAGCACTGATGCAGGGAAAAAGTGGTTGCGTTTAAGAGAAAAGCGATGACGTGTAGGCGTATAAGGAAGACGTGTTCGCTGGTGGGTTGTTCCAGCAGCTCTGCGTTCTCCTGAGAATTCTTCCCGTGTCGAGTAGCGTCTCGTCTCATCCTTCCGACCGACGGCAGCTCTCCGCGTCGGGGGAAGAGGCAGCTGAGGCTGAGCCAGGAGAGGAGACAGTCCCACACAGCAGCACCGGCCCCGGCTCTCGAGGACCCAGTGTTTGCTCCCCACGCAGAGCTGCTTCCCAGGAGGGCAGAGTCTTCCGCAGGCGGATGCACTGTCGCTCCACCCTCCACTCCAGAGGCAGTGGCCGCCCAGGAAGCGGCTTCCTCTGCCCCTATGACCCTCAGAAGCAACTCGCTGTCCTTGCCTGCAAGCGTCTGCTGACTTGTTGACTTAGGTTTTTATTGTTCGAGTTTCATCTTTTAGGCCGGGACGAGGTGGCTGTCGGTCGCTGGTCGTGCGGGCGGCATGGTGTCTGCGTGTGACGGGGTTCAGGGCCTGTGGGAGTGAAGGGCCTCCTTCAGTGTTGCAGCCGGGGCCTCACTCACCCGGCCCAGGCCCTCCAGAACAGCTGTGTGTGCAGCGGGGTTTTAAGGGTTACTGGGCTTGTACAGTTCGGGGGACATTGAAGGTGTCTTTGAATAGGGGGCAGAGGGGCTCTGAGTTGAGGCAGCGGAGTGGCTGAGCGGCCCCTGTCAGCGCCAAGTGTCAAGTGCGTGACATGATGGTGCGATGTGTGTGCGATGTGTGTGCACTGTGAAGTGATCATGTGGAGGTAAGCCAGCACCCCCTCCTTAACACACTCACGGGAGGGTACGGGCGGCTCAGGTGTGGGAGCGGCCTTCCGCGGCCACTAACCTCCGTGTCGTTCTAGTTTCAGTGTCTGTGCTGCCGCGTCTTTCTCTCTGTTGTCTTCATCACCGCCGGTCTCACCGTCTCCGCCACCGTCGCGGGGTGGGGAGACACTTGCTGTCCTTCTGGGGTGAAGGCAATCTCGGAGGAGGAGGCCCCTCCTGTTGGCTGTCTTCCCATCGCTCTGCACCATGAGGCCGCGCCCCTTCTTCCTGTCACACTCGGCGTCTCCCCTCTCCAGGGAGCAGGTCGGTCCTGCATTCGCTCGCGCCCCCCTGTGCCCTGGACCGGCCAGGAGAGCAGAGCCGGCTGCTGACTCGGCGCAGTGCGCGGGGCGGGGCTTCCCTGTGGAAACCTCCTCATGGCTGTTCCACGTACGTCTGAGCCGCTGTGGCGAGGAGAGTGATTTTTCGTGGGAGATGAAAACCTAGCGGCAGCGCATTTCCCTTCGCAGCCTCTCGCTGGGCGGCCACAGCGCGTGTCCGTGTCGCTCCCGGCGTCTGCGGAGCCGGAGCCGGAGCCGCATGGCGGCGCACAGACTTATCTGGGAATTAATTCCTTCTCGATCACGGTTTTCCCAGAGGGATGGGCGGGAGCATAGTGTTGTATGAAAGAAAAACATTAAAATTCCATTTCCTATTGTCAAAATAATTCATGGGGAAGCGAGGCATGTTCGTGGACATTTTGCTATTTTGGATGAAGTTGTTTTTCTTGTTTCCAATGATGAACTCTTAATTTTTTTCTGGGCTATTTTTAGAGCCATTGATCATCCCAATGTTCTGTGCTGCAGAAATATGACAACAATTCTGGTTTCACAACTCTGACCTGAATGAGTTTGCTTATTGAGGAAATACTTTGAATTTCTGTAAATTTCCTGGCTGCAAGGTCTTCTATGGATGCTGTTATTACCCAAGGTTACTTATTAAAGGTGTCTTTATTGATTTGGAGAGAGAGAGAAACATTGCTCCACAGACAGCAGCTCAACAACCAGCCGGGCTTTAGGGTCAGGTCCACCCGACGCTCCCGGTCCCTGGAACAGTGGAGGTGCGGGCGGGTCACAGCCAGCATCGCGCTCCTGTGAGCAGCCGTGTGGTTGGTACTCGGGCACACGTTTCTTATTTAATTCCCGTCACGACCGTGTGGCCCGACCGTGTGCTCCGCTGGCCCCTTGGGACGAGAGGGAGCACAGATGTGCGTGACTCCTCTGTTAGAGCAGAGGAGCGGGGCCCGAGCCCAGGCCCCCCTGCAGGAGGGCCCCCCCTCCTCCCCGCCTTTCTTGAGGGACTCCGGGAGGAGGTCCTTGCGCGGGTGACACGAGACTGGGTGAGTGCGTGCGCCGGGGGAGTGTCTCCGGGGAGAAAGGCTGTACCCCAGTAGTTACCGTTTCCGTAACCGGTAACCCACGACGTGGAAATCCCTCCGGGAGCTCATGGGAAATGGAGGAAGTGAAGGGACTTGACCTGCGGCCACGGGGGCTGTGCTGGGGGGCCACCCCAGAGCGCCGTGCTGGCTGGGCCGGGGGAGGTGGGCGCTGGCTCCGTTGTGGGGCCTTCGGTTTTCTGGTCGGTGTCTGACTGCAGGGTGTTCTCCACTAAGAAGCAAATAACTTCTTTCATTTGTAACTTTAATTTTGATCCATGACTTAAATCTTGATTCCCCCAGGAAAAAACCTTAGGAACCATTTAGTTTAACTCCCTTCACTTAAAAAATGTCCAAAGGCTTATGATAGAAAATTTGGGAAGTTAAATGAAAGAGGGAAAAAAGCGTCTGTGATCCCAGCACTGTGGCCGTCTCTCCGCACACACACCTGGGGCAGCTGTCCATTCTCACAGAGACGGGGTCCTTCTCCACCAGTGGTTTCTATGGAACAGTGTTGGGGACATTTCCCCACGTGGGGCGAGGGGGTGGGTTTGAAGGGAGCTGACCTGAGACCATAGGGGAGGGGCTGGTACCGCGTGGCGCTGTGGGAAGTGCTGAGGGTCGTCTGGTCTGTCCACAGGGCATTCATGTCCTGTCTCTGAACATCTCAAGGAGCACGTTTTATGTTTGTCTGTCTTGGAGAGCAGCGTTGTCACGTGAGCAGGTGCTAGGAGATGCCCAGACGGGGCGGGGCAGGGCGGGGCCACCAGGTGTTGCAGGCACCTGGACACAGGAGGGCAGTCGGCAGGTCCCACTGTGCAGGGAGTAACCGGCTCCCTGGAGGCCTGCGGGGGATTGTGGAACGCGTGCGGACTCCTTCTGAATCCCGGCCTGGGCCTGGGCCCCAGGGTCCCCGCTTCTTTAGGGAAGAGTCGCACTGATGGAGGAAGGGGTTGCTGGGCTCCTGGCTGCCCCACAGCGGTGGCCCTCGCCCGCACCTGGGCCTAGGTCCCGCCACAGAAGCCAGGCGGAGACCCGGGTGCAGGCCCTGAGCCTCATGAGGGGGTGCCGAGAAGTGGGATGGAGACGGGGCACCGCGTCTCTTCCCTCGGTCCTGCCTGGGTCTCGTGGCAGCGCCTGACTGGCCACGCCACCTGCTCTCTGCTTCCTCTGCAACGAGTGTGTGCATGTCTGTACCTGTGTTCGCTTTACACCCAGGGGAGAATCGGAAGGAAGTGCACCCCCCCACCTGCCGCCGTCGTACTCACGGGGTGAGAGCTGGCTGAGCTTGTCACTGCTGCTCCCTCCCGCCATTCCTCGGCAGCTGCCTTAGTCCTTCTAGGTGGGCCCAGGGGTGTGGGCTCCTTCCCACGACACTCGCGTGCACCGTATCTGGCCCTTCGCACATCCCATCCGTTACCTGTCAGCGACCTCGGGAACCGGCTGGCCGGGCCGAGGCTGCGTGAGGCCAAGGCTCTTGCCTCTGAGTCTTGCCTCTCAGGTGCCTCGTGTGGCTTCAGTGAGCACAGTGTGGCCTCAGCCTCAGCAGCAGCAGTAGCAGCGCCAGGCCCTTCTCCTTTTTCACTTCTGAGTCAGCTCCACTTCTGTGACTGGTAGTCATTGCTTTTTTTAAAACTTTCATTTTTTAAACTCCAAAAGAGCAAGAGGTACCGTCTTTGCTCAGGCTGCGGAAACCAAATACCACAGGCTGGGCCGCTTCAATACGGACATTTGAGGCAGAAGTCCAAGACCAAATGCCGGCAGAGCAGGTGTCTGTGAGGGCTCTCCACTCGGTTTGCAGATGGCTGCCCTCTGGCTGTGTTCTCACCTGGAAAAGGAGGGGGAGGGGGAGGGGGAGGGGGAGGGAGGAGGAGAGGGAGACGCCACCCCATCATGAGGACCCCTCATGCTCTCACCCAACACCAGCTCACTTCCCAAGGCCCCATCGCACTGAGGCCGGTTGGCAGGGGGTGGGGACATCCAGCCCATCCAGGCGGCCGGGTGACATCTGCAGTGAGTGCCAGGTGTAGCAAGTCCTCAGGGCTGTGTGTCCCTGACGCAGCCCGAGGGGTGGGCGCGTCCTGGGCCAGCGAGGTGCATCCCTGAGGTTCTCACTCTCTGGTCCGGTTGGACAGTACCAGGTCCGGTTGGACTGTGACCAGGTCCGGAGCCAGGACACAGCCTGGCATCGTGGGCTACTTCTCCCAGCCGACACCAGTGCAGGGGTCGCTGGGTGAAGGAGGGAGGCTGCCAGCGGTGGCAGGAGGTGTTTACCCAGCGGGCACCACATTTCCTGTCGGAACATTTCCCAGGAGGTGTTTCACGTCTGTCTTTTGGCAGATGCATTCTGTCACCTCCCTATTGCTCGGCACAACAGTACTTGTATCAAAGGAGGTGAAGAACCCTCCCGGCCTTGGAGCAAGTGTAATGGTGGTGCTTTTACGTAAAGCGCCTTTGAGCTTAAGTTCATTTCGTTCCTAAAATAAGCTGCAGAGACGAGATCTGCCCTTTGAGTGAATCAGAACAACTTTGGGAATGAAAATGCCTCAGCCGCCTGCCCCTCCGGCCGGGAGCGCTGCTTCAGGTGGGAACTGGAGTCCAGGACAAAGGTGACCCCGTCGCTCTGCGAGCTGACAGGCGGTGAGCACGTTTACGGTAAAAGGAAACCAAGGAAGTTGAGCAAGTGACAAGTACTAGAAGGGAGACGCCGCTGACCCCACGCCAGGCGTCGCTGAACGAGTTTGAGGGGAAGTAGGGTGGTCTCGAATTCCCCGTTTGTCTTCTACAAGCGAATGCTTTAAGGACGCCTGCACTGATTGGCTCTTCATACTACTTGGCAGAGAAGAGGACGTGTCGCATGTGCAGCCTCTTCATTCAAAGAGCACAGTGAGGAGACAGACTAAACCCTCCCGAGCCGGGTCTTGTGGGCTGAGCTGAACGGTGCACCCCGAGAGCGGGGAAAGGACTCGCCTCCCAGAGGTCCCGGGCGCACCGCTCCCCAAGCGGACATCACCACGGCCTCTGGGGAACAGAGACACGTCTGACTCCCAGCAAGGGAGGAGCGCGCCCCTCTGCACGGCTGTGCCAGGAGCGTTGCACGTCCAGGGAGCAGAAGGCTCCAGCGCCCACAGGTTTCTGAAGGTGCAGCCGGGACCAGTGTCCGAGGGTGAGAAAGACTCGGGCGTTTTCAGGACGCAGCTGTGTTCACGCGCTGAGTGTCGGCCCTCGCACTGCGGCCCGCTCTCCTCCTTCTCGGGGTGCAGATGAGGGCGCGTGCCTCCTGTGCGAACGGAAGCCTGGCCGTCCCGTGCTCGCTGCGCAGCTCTTTCCACCACGGGGTGGCTGGTCACAGACGCCACCACCGCCCGGTTCTCAGGTCTCGGCCCCAGGCATCCCTGATGTACGAAAAGGAACGTTAAACAAACAGCAAACGGGCCTTCGGGCTGTGCCCAGCACTGATGGTCCGAGCAGCCCCATAAAGTGTGCCAGGCGCTGGCCTGGTGCTGGTCTCCGCTGGGGGCCCCAGGCATACAGCGACGCCGCGCGCAGTCCCTGCCGGGAGACACGGCAGTGGTTGGCCTGTGCCGGGCAAGTAGGTGTGGGAGCCCCGAGGGGCCTCGTCCGCTCGCTGTGCGGGCAGGCCTGGCACAGGGAAGGTCTTCTGGACGTGGATTCCAAAGGGCGAGTAGGAATGTGGGGGGTGAAGTCTCCAGTCAGAGAGGACTTGGAGCGCAGGTGAGATGCTGGGATGAAGTCGAGTTTGTAACCGGAGCCAGTTAAGTGGGGGCGTGGGCTATACCGGCAGTTCCCGTGGAGGGCACACTCAGTCAGCGCTTGTTAGAAATTCACCACAGATCATAGCAAATCCTAACAACCAGTCTGATTCTCCCCCAAATACGTGACTATCTGGCAGCTTCCACTCACAGCACTTTATTTTCTTAAAAAAAACACACACACACAAAAATTTATCTTTGGATTGGAATGAGTGTTTCAAAAACAAACCCGACCTGCCTGGAACACCACCCCTGTTTGAATAACACGAGGCTGTGACATCCTTCCACGAAGCCAGGAAGTTCAAAGCCGGCGCAGACGCAGGGCGCCGAGTTCCTGCGGTTGGCGTCCCTCCGCGTGGGGTCCTGCTGTTTGCTATTCGGCTCCGCGTGTGCGAGGGAGACGTTCCTCAGGCCACAAGCTTTCTTTGCAGACAGATGTGTCCTTCAGATGCCCTTGGTGAGCGAGAACGAGGGCGCAGTGGCTGCTGCTTCGTGTGTCTTCAGGGTCCAGTTCCAGGAGCAACGTGAAGTCTTCACGAACAGATCCTGGCCGCTTTAAAGCTCAAGACAAGCCCCTGCTTTCACGGACATCCATCTCCAGAGCGTCTCATCGTCCAAACCGAAACTCTGCCCGTTAGAAACGACCCGTCCTCGGGCCGCCACCTCCCTGCCCGTCTGGGAGTGACGCCCGGTACCTCACGCGTGGGGCCACACGGTGTCAGAGCACAGGGTCCCCGGCCTCACTCCCGCTGTCGCCTGTTGCAGAGCCTCCTTTCTTAGGGCCGAGTGGTACTCCGTGTCACGTGTCAGTGATACACGTCGTCACGTGTCGCTGTCTGCTGGTCCTCCGTGGGTAGGTGGGGCGCTTCCCAGCGGTGGCTGCGAGTTGCTGCGATGAACATGGGGGTGCAGGTGCCTGTTTGCGTCCCTGCTTTCAGTGATTCTTCCCCTTGTGCCCCCTCCCCACAAAAAACCCACAAAAAACCTGGGGCGCTCGTAGGCCCTTGCTGAGTTTCTGGCTGAGAGAAGGCAGCCCGGCTCCTGTTCTTCGGTGCAATTGGAGGTGGGCGGGCCCCTGGCTCGAGCACATCTGTCATTCTCACCTCTGTGTGCCCTGAGCGCCCCGACAGCCAGGCACACAGGAACCTGCCGGCTGACCAGCTGCCCTCCGCGAGGTGCTGGCTGCTCCCATCCTTATGTGGTGGCTTTTGTGAAGTGTGAGAACTTCGGTGAGTGTGTGTGTGGGGAGGGGAGAGGGAGAGAAGGGGGGAAGGGAAAGAGAAGAGAGAGAGAGAGGGAGGGGGGACAGACAGAGAGGGAGAGACGGGGTTGGCGGGGAAGAGAGAGGGAGGGGAGAGAGAGGGCCGCCATCGGGAGCTGCTGCTGGGGCTGGGCTGGGGCTGGGCTGGAGATGAAGTGGAGGAGCCTGAGAAGCCGCGGCGCCTACTGAACAGACCGGACAGCAGCCATGGACTCCCCAGTGCAGGCGCATTCGCCCTGCGCTCGCTGCAGAAAGAAGACAAGCCTGCCTGCGAAGTGCCCGTGAGTCGGCTGCGGAGCGTGCTCCGTGAGATAGGTGTGGAGACGTCGGAAAGAGTGGCCGGGAGGAGGAGGAGGCCATGACGCACCCCGGGGCAGGGAGGCAGAGGCCCCGTGGCTCCTGAGCCAGCCTTACGTTCACGTGAGGGCTGGTGTGACCACTGAGAGGTGTTTTTCTTGGCAAAAGATGCAGTTAATCGGTACAAGCCGGCCAGCCGGCCACCTCGGAGCAGGCGAGGATTTTCCAAAGCAAAAGGAACTCACGGAAACAGGCGAGTCCCGGCTGTGGCTCTGCAGGCGCGAGGGCGGTGCCCGCTCCTGGCTTATTCTCAGACTTCCTGTTGAGATGGCACACGGGCGACAGGGACTCACTCGGTGAAACCCGGGCCTGTGCCCTGACCGGGAATCGAACCGTGACCTCCTGGTTCCTAGGTGGACGTTCGACCACTGAGCCAGCGCCCGGGCATGCAGCCTGCCTCTTCCTTGTTCTTGCAAGAAAGCCAGTCCTGGGGTGACCTCCCCTGGAAGCTGTTGGGCAGCGTTCTGGGGGGACATCTTTTCCTGAGCGGACGTTCAAGTGTTGACAAAATAGGGTCTCTGGTTCACATACAGGCCCTGCAGGGTCCTGCTACCGGCAGTCCTCAGAGACTCTTCTAATTTCCAGCTCCGATGTGGGAGGGACCTCCCTCCCGGCTTCTGTATTTGCAGATAATTAATGCTCTAATTGCTGTCTCCCGGGAACGTGGGCCGAGAGACAGAGGCCACTAGGCAGGGAGGCCGGGCCGCAGGGTTCACGTGGACGAGATGGAGACAAGGGTCTGCTCTGCCCACCGGGGAGGGGGGAGGGGGTGAGGAGGGGGCGCCTGAGGGGGAGGGGGCGCCTGAGGGGGGCTGCCCGCCGCCTCCGTTGACCAGTTTGGGGATGAAATGCCTTTGCAGACGCCCACCTCCCACACAGAGTTTAGCGTTTTCCCACCAGAGCTTCCCTCAGAGCAACGCTGACCACAGGCACCGGGCGTGGGCAGGAGGGAGGGGAGGGGAGGGGAGGGCAATGTCGGGGACCTGGCCTAGCATGCGCTCAGCTTGTGAAGGGCTGGAGAAGGTTCTGGAGTCCACGCTGACGCCTTTGTTGGGCTTCTCTCTGCAGGTGGCCACGGCTGGCTCCTCGGTGCTGCTGTTCGAGGGGGTCCTGACCAGGGAGGCTGTGGGATGGTGAGTCTGACAGAACACGCAGCCCCTTGCGCCCTCGTCCGCACAGGAGCGCACGGCGGGCAGCCAGGTCTGCATGTGAGGCTGTGTGGCCTCTTCCAGCCTCCAGTTCGTTGGCTCTCGGACAAGCTCCAGCGTCTTGTTTAGAAGGACCGGCCTGGCTGGGAGACAGCACTGCCTGTGACCTCAAGCAGAGACCCGAGGAGCGAGTCGTGGGGTTCGCGGGGGGACAGCGCGTGCAGAGGGCCTGTGGGGCCGGGTGACCAGAGCCGTGTGGCGAGGGAGAGCGGCAGGAGAGAGGCTGGAGAGGCCGCTGACCACATGGGCCTTGAAGGCCGTGGTGGGCATGGCTCGACCTGAGTGGAGGGGAGGGGAGGGGGGGCGACCGGGACTGGGAGCCGCACGCCCTGTGCCTGTCTGAGGGTCACTGTCGAGCAGGCGGCGCGAAGACCAGCCGAGGCCCCGGCAGTGATCTCGCAGGCAGCGAAGTGGGGGGCTGGTCGGACCCCTGCGTGTGCGGAGAAGGCCGTGGGGTGGGAGAGGAAGGGAGGCGGCGGGATGACGTGCACGCTCTGGCCCGAGCAGTGGAGAGCACGCGGTGCCTCTCGCTGAGGTGGGGAGTCGGGAGCACAGTGCTGCAAGTTGGGGTGCAGGATTTGTGAAGGCTGGGTGCCCGTTCCACCTGAGCATTGAGGTCTCAGGAGGCAGGTGGCGAGAGGCCTGGCCGTCGGGGAGGGGAGAAAGGCAGTGTGCCCGAGTCACGGAAGCAGCCTGGGCGGTTATTGCAAACGGAACCGGACTTGGGAAGGTCCTGGGTTTTGAGAACTCTTGGTGTGTTTTCAGCCGCCAGAGTTTCCCAGCCGCAGGGTGAACCGCAGAGGAGGAGCGTCAGGCTGGGTCTCCACGTTGCCCCTTCACGGAGCTGTCTGCAGTCTCCACATGCCGTTGTCTTCAAGCCGAGACTGGTGCCGGCTGGCAGCCCCAGCGGGCCGGGCTGGTCTCTGCCCATGGGGCTTGGGCCGTCACACGTCCCGGAGGGCAGGCCCGGGGGTTCTTGCTTCTGTCTCATGTCTTTCTGATTTCAGTCGACAGTCAGAGGTCGGGGATTTCCCCTGGAGTCAGCTCTCTGAGTTCTTTTGAGAACGTGGCCTGCACGTCCACGGCAGCCGCTGCGGGAGTGGGCAGAGGCTGCCCCTCCGTGGGCGTGGGCTCGGCCGTCAGCGTGGCCCCACAGCTCCAGCTGGACGTGCCGGGAGCGCCTGCAGGGCAGGAGCCAGGCCCTAGTCACCGTGCCGCTCCCAGTGGCGCCGAGTAAACGCATGGCCAGCCTTTCACATACTCACGCTGAGAAATTGTAATTCCAGGGGCCAATGTCGGTCAAAGTCAGCTAATGCTCTGTTTGTAATTTTATAAAAACAATCTGGCAAGCCCAGTAACTGACATATCCAAGTTAATATTTATTCTTTTTTGTTAATCCTCAATTGAGGATTTTTTTCTATTGATATTTTTACAGAGAGTGAGAGGGAGGAAGGGAAGGAGGCGGGGAGAGAGAGAGAAACATTGATTGGTTGCCTCCCATGTGCACCCCGACCGGGGCTGGCATCGAACCTGCCACCCAGGTACGTGCACGTGACCCGGAATCAACCCCGTGACGCTTCGGTGTGTGGGCCACGCCGACAAGGGCTAAGTATTCATTTCTTAAGTAACAGTTTTCGGGTCGGTATTGATAGGAATCCGTCTTCCAGAATTCAGCCAAGGGTCTAATCCATACCCTGTCGAGTGGAATTGGTTGTGGGCCTCTTTTCAGGCCGGGAGAGTCCCTCTTGTCTTTGGGGCGGTGCGGGGTGAGGAGGGAGGGAGTGACCAGACACACCACCATCTGCTCTGAGGGCTCCGTGCTCAGCCCTCGCCTTGCCCGCCCTCCCTGACCGCCGAGGACCAGGGTGCCCGGCGTGGGCATCGCACGAACTTGGTCCTGGCACCGGGCTCCTGGCACCAGCGTCCTCACGAGTGACCGCATCTCGTCTTTGAGTGAAGATGTCGTACGCCTTCAGTTCAGGGCCAGCATGGCGACTGCGCGTCGCTTGCGGGGGAATGGATTCAGGGTGGGGGGGCTCCCCCGCACTGCACACTGCATCCAGGATCGCAGCCCCGGGCTCACCGCCTCCCGCTGGGGTACACACGGGACCCTCCTCTCTAAAGCGCTCAGGGGCCTGCTGTCTCCAGCACAGCCTGGCCTGTGGGATGCACACTGTCCCTCGCGGGTCCCCCGAGGAGGGTGCCTTAGCCAGGCACACGCATTGGTGAGGAAACGAGAAAAGAACAAAATAGTGTGAAATACAGAGGGAAAAGGGGAGCGTTCCATCTGTTGACAAAAGATGGCCCAAGACTAGAGAAGGCTTCACAAGGTTTATTTGAGCCAAATGTTGAGGACGCGCCCAGAAGCAAGGTCGCGACAGACAGAAAATGCCGGAGAACAGCCGTTTCCGTGCCCTCCTGTGCATCAGAGTCCAGGGGGGACATAGGGAAGGTCCTGAACCCAATGGGGGAGGAGGGGGGGGGAGAAGCGAGGCGGGAGCGCTCCAGGGTGGTGAGCAGCAGCAGGAGAAGCAGCTTCCTTCCGTGTGGGGGCAGAATTGTTGAGTAGCAGCTCCCGCACCTGGAGGTGGTGCTGGGGCACAAGGTGACCGTGAGGTCTGTGGTGTCTGCTCGGTGCCTGCGGCGGTGCCGTTGAGGGGCCGCGACAAGAAAATTACTCTGATTCCCAACGGCGTGCTGTCCCGGATGCGTGAGGACGGGCGGGCTCGCTGAGGGTCAGCACGGCCTTGCCGAGGGCCCTGGGCTGCCCTGCACGGCCTGCCGGTCGGAGTTTGTGATCAGACCATGCCATGAGGTTGCTGATGGTCACTGAGCGTGTGCGGCCCGCGTGCGCCCCCGAGCGTGTCAGGTTCATGACGGAGCCCTTTCGCTCACATCGCCCACCGAGGAAATGTTTCCTGGGTGCGACGTGCGTGCGGGGCCGCAGCGGGAAAGGGTGGTGGCTGTCCTCCGCCCAGCGGTTCTGTGGGATTCACTGAATAACCACAATAAAAGACGTGAACGTCGCGATGGGCTGGTCCCGATGGGAGAGAAGGGAAGGACGGACGGGAGACGCTGAAAGGCGTGGGAGAGCGGCGGGGGTGGGCTTCTGGCCGGTGCTCTGCCGCCCGCGTGTTAGTCACTGTGACTGAGGAGGGTCCGTGGAAACGAGAAAACGGGGGGTGGGGCCTGGAGACATCACAGGAGGAGAACCCCAGCCCAGAGCCCGGCAGCCTTCCCTCAGGCACGGTGGCCCTGCCCCGCCCAGTGGGTGGCGGGCGCAGCCCTGACGGAGGCGAAGGGAGCACAGCCCTTCCTGGGGGAACAGAGAAGCCGGGTCGCTGTGATGTGCAGTGATCTAGAGGAAACGGGTTCAGAGGTCGTCACCCTAGCAATTCTGCGATAGGGACACCTCGAGACTCCATGGCACCAGCCCCTTTAGCAGACGGCCCTCCTGCGGTATTTCCTCCAGAGCGTGACCCAGGCACAGTCACACACACACACACACACACACACACACACACCCGTCAGGCGAGTGGACACAGCCCCTCGTCCACCTTGCACTCTCCCCCTCCCCCAGCACAAGGGGACTTTGCATGATGGGCGGTTCCTGGGGCTGACCTGGAAGTGGGGTGCGGGGAGCCCCCACGGCAGAACCAGGGGCGTCCCTCACCCGCGTACGTGGCGCCGGCAGCCTCCTGACCTCTTGACTCCGTTGCAGCCTCCTGCTCGGTGGACTGGGAGAGGCCTTGCTGGTTTTCGCAGAGAGGAGGGGCACCCCGAGATGACGAGGTGACATCGGAAAGGGAGCAGACACCCGGCTGCGGAGCTCCAGCGAGGGGGTGAGGAGGACGCAGAGCACGGAGCAGAGCACGCGGGGGCTGCTTCCCCTGCGCCAGGAGCTCGCGGGTCTCCGGCCACAGAGAATGGACCGACCGGGTGCCTCTTCCTCCAGAGGCTCGCCTGCGCCGCGCCCCCGGGTGTGCGGACGCCTGGGACGCCCCGTGGAGGCGCCGCTCACCTGCCTGGCATGCGGCCTGCTGGGGCCTGCACAGATCGTGGGGCTGCCCTGGCATCTCGTGGCATTTTGGGGTTTGTGCTGTGTGTGTACATCTTCGGAGCCTTCTGGGACATCCCTTCCTCGCGCTTGTGCGGGCTGGTCCGAGCCTCACCCACCCACTCACGGGGATCCCTCCCGAGGGCGTCCATGGGGCGAGCGGGGCACCATCTGAAGCCTCAAAGTGGTCGTGTGTTCCTTCTGTGGGTTCATTCCCGCTCACCGTTCCGATAACCTGAGGGTGTTCTCCGGGCCAGGGAGGAAGAAACACGTCTCACGTGGACGCACACACCTTCTATGTTCACGTTCCTTAAGCTCTGAGGCCATTTCCTTCCCCGTATCGGAGGAGGTTTCAGTCACTGAACACAAGTGTATTTTTCAGGCCAATTAAAGGTTGGATTAAAACTCTAAACTGTGCCTCAGTGGGACTCAGAAGAAATGAATTTGCATGAAACGGTTGTTTGATTCTGAGCCCACAGTGAAGGTTTAGGAAAATAGTGCCGAATCCACACGGCTCTGTGGTGTCAGCCTGGGGCACCTGGAGATGCAGGAGGGCAGGACCCCACCCAGGTCGCCATGGGAGCCCCCATCCAGGTCATCATGGGAGCCCCACCCAGGCCACCATGAGAGCCCCCACCCAGGTCGCCATGGGAGCCCCCACCCAGGCCACCATGAGAGCTCCCACCCAGGTCACCCACCCAGGCCACACAGGTCACCGTGGGAGCCCCCACCCAGGTCATCATGGGAGCCCCACCCAGGTCACCATGAGAGCTCCCACCCAGGTCACCCACCCAGGTCACCCACCCAGGCCACCCAGGTCACTGTGGGAGCCCCCATCCAGGTCGCCGTGGGAGCCCCCATCCAGGTCGCCATGGACAGACCCCAAGCACTTGAGCTGCAAAGCTGTGGACCTTTTTATAAAAGGATCTCTACAAGGGTTTCTGTTGTTTGATCTTTAATATCGTGTTCCAGAGTCCTGTTGTTTTTAAAGATCTGATTTCTTTGACATCAGTCAGAGGTGGCCTGCAGGGCAGACCCGGGGTCTGTAAACCAGGGGCTGGCCCGTCACTGCAGCTGCCCCGGCCCCAGGCCCTGGACGGGCCCCGTCCATGCACCCCGATGGGCCCCCTCCAGGCACCCAGGCCCCCTTCCCCCGAAGGACCCATGTGCTCACGTCCTCTCTGGATCCTGGTGACCCGAGGCCTCGGTGGCTGCGAGTCAGAGGGTTTGTGTGTACAAGGAATTTGCTTTGTGTTGAGAGGCGTGTTGCTGACCACTGTGGCCGTGAGGAGACAGAACCCTGGCATTTGTCTGTGTTTGTGGGTGATCGGCCTCTCGTCTCTGCAGCCCCAGCAGGGGAGTCGCCCTGGGAGGGAGTCCTCCCTCTTTCTAATCCTCACCCGAGGAAGCTCTTTCCATGGGTTCTCAGACAGAGGGGAGAGAGGGTGGAAGGAGCTGCCCCCTGCCCAGCCCCAGCCCCCCCGCTCCCCTGGCAGCGAGGGTGGACCCCAGAGGAGCACACGGCACTTAGCGCCCTCTGGCTGCGTGAGAGGCCCACAGGGCCACCGTCTTCACCCCGCACGGCCTGCACCTCGGGGAGAGCACAGGCCCTGGAAACGGGGACTTAGTCCAGACGCCGTTCCTGGGCCAGCGGAGTCACAAGACAAGTAGGAGGTGGGGGGAGGGGGCGGGAGGGTCTGCTTAGTAACAGGGCGCCAAGTCAGAGCTGGGGCCCCAGGGTCTGTCCCAGGCTGTCCCTCACTCTGGCCAGTGGTGTCGATCACGCCTTCACTGGCCGCCATCCTGCCTCCGGCAGCCACTCACTGCCTGTCCACGGCTTCCCCGTTGTCGCCAGCAGAGCGGCCGCCATCCTGCCGGAGTCGAGTGGCCGGTCCGCAGGTCAGTGACCTGCAGGCCGACTGCCCAGCGGGAGGCGCTGACGTTCATGCGATCGCAGACCTAAAGCAACGCCCCTCCTGCTCCCAGGGAGGCCCAGGCCTGTGAGGAGACCCAGGGATGGAAAACTAAACACACCAATCGCCCGCATTACTGCGCTGTAACGCATGTGCCTGGACGTGCACCCAGTTCAAGCAGACCACCAGCGGTTTTCAGTGCATTCACAGCGTTCTGCAGCCATCACCACCATCCGCCTTCAGCGCATTTCATCCCCCCTCCCCACGGTCCCCCCCATCCCTCCCGCTGACCAGGCAGTGCGCTGTCCACGCCACAGACCCGTCCGGGGACTCCACAGGAACGGGCTCATGCCCAGGTGGCCTTGTGTTAGACTCGGGTCTAAACCCTCTCCTGCCAGCTCCGCGGTGAAGATGGGCCTTTTTGAAGCCGACACAGTGACGTGCCAGCGTTTGCACACGGCCTCCTCGTACGGTGCGACACCCGGCAATGGCGCCACGAAGGCATTTTCCAGCAAACCCTTGTTCCCGTCTCGGCGTGAGGCTCCGCTTCCTTCTGACAAGCAGACTGCTTTTTCCTGAGTCCAAGTCTCTGACTGACACACATTGTATCCAGGAGCCTCTCATCGTGCCTGGCCGTGTGGCTCAATGGTGGCTGAGCATCGGCCTGCGGACTGAAGGGTCACGGGTTCGATTCCGGTCAAGGGCACGGACCTCGGTTGCAGGTTCCCCGCTCTGGTCAGGGTGCGTGCAGGAGACAACCACGTTGATGTGTGTCTCACATCGACGTCTCTCTCTCATCTTTCCTCCTCCCCTCCACTCTCTAAAAATCAGTGGAAAATATCCTCGGGTGAACCGCATCCCTCCCAGCCTCCCACCCACGCTCTGCAGCCCGGGGTGGGGTCCACACAGCTGGTGCCAGGCTGCTGGGTGGGGCCTGGAACCCTCCTGCGAGTGGCTCAGAGGCCAGTGAAATCCCCGCTGCACTGAGGGGGCAGGGACCAGGGGCCCTTCCCGTGGACATGGACAGGCGAGGCGATGGGAAGGCCGGCAGGGGACACAGGTGCCTCGGCCCAGTGTGCCGCCCGCTCCCGTGCGAAGCGCAGCAGCTGGAGGGCTGGGTCGGCCCCTCGTGACCTCGTCCGTTTGCTGGAGAGGAACGTGAGGCACCAGGGACAGGAGCTGGGAGGGGCTGGGAAATCGATGCAAAGCCTCCCAGGGGCTAAGGACGAGCCTCTCCAGGCCTGACCCTGAACCCCGCCTGGCCCCACCTGTGGGGAGGTTAGAGCTGGGTCCCTGGTCCTCACGCCCCCTCTCCTCCCCGCACCCTCTCCTCTCGGCAAAGGGGCCGGGCAGCTGGGTTCCTGCTGCAGCTCCTGATGCTCCTGCTCGACCTCGGGATGTCTGAGGGACCCTCACGCTCTCTCCATTCCTGGTCACAGTCCTCTGAGGGGCCCATGTTCCCTGCTGCACCCCAAGGCCCCAGCAGCCAGCTGCCCCATGGGCCTGGGGAGGGGGAGGCTCGTCTCTCTGGCTCCCAAGGGGACCAGGTACGCCCTCTCCCCCGCCCTCAGAAGGCTCCGGAGAGGCCATTGTTCTCTCCAGCTGCCTGGCACCATGCTGTCCTGAGCAGAACAGTCAAAGGCGTCCCCTCCTCTGGGCCGTGCCACACACGGGCTTTCAGGGGCTGCGTCCAGCCTGCCTCCTGCCCCCCCACGGGGCACCCAGCCGGGCAGGCTGTATGGCTGCACCCCCGTGACCCGAGGGCACCCGGGCCCAGGGAATTCAGATGAGCTGTTTATCTTCCCCGTCTATGATCCAAGAGTGTCCCTACGAAGCAGGGGTTTGTTTATATAGTTTTGCCAACTCAGCTGAGATCCGAGGGCGGTAACAACATTGTTCCCCCTGACGGAGCGCCTTCAGGTGTCAGCAGCAGCTCACATGTCCTCCGGACGCCCGACACGCCCTTGGCAGCAGGCACCATCCTGCGCTGGCCTGCCGGGGTCACGCCTTCCCCTCTGCACCTCGGGGTCAGCCTCCCTCTACCGGCCCCGCAGGGCCCTGGGCAAGGTCATCCCTCCGCTCCGGGGCCTCCTGCTCTTTCCTCGAATGCTGTCCTGCCGTCTCCGCACACAGGGAAGGAGCGAGGAGAGCAGCCGTCCCATTTGGGTCTGGCTTGTATTTTGCCAATAAAAATGAAAGTTGGTTCATGAGCACAGGAAAGCTGCCTCAGGAAACAGTGACCTCTGACTTAGATCCCATAAAAGCCTGCAGGTCTCACCGGGGATCCCCTCCCGGGCTCCGTCCTTTGTGGTCGCCCGGGTGCCCGGCTCTGGCTCAGGAGTCGCTCACAAAGGGGCTCCGAGGCCGAGGGAGGGAGCAGCCACGTGGCGGGAGGGCGGCTGCTCGGGGTCAGGCTCGTGGCCGCCAGACCGCCTTTTCCTAAAGGGGCGGTGACCCCCTTGACTTTTCCCATCGATTCTTTCTTGCTAATCCTCACCTGAGGGTATTTCTTCCATTGAGTTCTTTAGAGAAAGTGGGAGAGAGGGAGGCGGAGAGAGAAACACCGATGTGAGAAACACACCTCCATTGGTTGCTCCCACACGGACCCTGACTGGGACTGGGGATCGAACCCGCAACCCAGGCACATGCCCGCGACCGGGAACCGAACCTGCGACCCTTCTGCGGAGCACACCCCCGGGCTCCCATCAGCGCCTGTGCTCTTGTGAGGGGTCTGTGGGCAAAGGCCACCCTCCGCGGCTCAGCTCAATCAGCCCGTCTGCACTTTCCGGAAAGTCTGTGTCTGAATGGTCCTTAACGGGGTGTGTGTGTGTGGGGGGGGGGGGGCTCGGAGCAGCGAGCGGCAAGAGGAGCTGCTACCATTTCCATCACCCACCGTTTCCTCCTCCTACAGCTTTTTACCTCACTGTGTCTGCCTCCCACGCCTGCGGGGGGGCCCCCAGGCACACCCCCCCGCCCCGCCGCAGCCGCCCCGCGGGAAGCCTCCTCCTGAGTCCTTCCGTCCTGTGAGTCCCGGTTCAGTCTGTCCTCCTGTTCCGCCCTCAGCACTCTCCCAACCACCCTGCTGTGGCCTGGCCAGCTGTCCTCACCAAATGGCCCAGAGCCCTTGGGGCGGAGCTCAGGCCCCTCTGGGAGAGGGGAGACCCTGGGGCGGGGCGTCCTCCCGCCCCCCAAACCCCTTTACTTGAAGGACTTCTGTAGCTGGACAGACACCACCATCACCAGGTCGCAGATTGTGGGGTGGAGGGGGAGCCTGAAGGCTGCAGGCCCTGATGGTTGGGGGAGGCCAGGGCGGGGCGCGGAGGGGGAGGCCTGGCTGTAGGCACTGACCCGGAAATGTCTGCGGGAGAGAGGATTCAGCAGCAGCAGGGCAGCAGGCAGTTTTATTGGCTGTTGGGGGGATGGGGGGATGGACCCCCAACACCCCATTTCCACATCAGCAAGGCAGGGTCTGTGGTGTCAGGGGGAGAGGTTGGTGTAGCTTAAGGGCTCACCCCAGAGGGGCCTGCGGGATGAGGAGGGAGCCATGGCAGGGTCATCGCTCGTCCCCCCCCGCCCCCCCCCCCCCCCCCCGCATCAGGAACACGCGTGGCTTTGGGGGGGTCCTGCTCCAGGTGTGACCAGGAAAGGGGAGTGTGGCGGCTACACGAGGCACGGGGCTGCCCAGCCAGGCCTGGGGGCACAGAGCAGGCCCCCGCCTCCTCCCACCTGACAAAGCAGCGAGGAGCCCTGGGACCCAGGACAGTCTGGGGAAACCAAGTCAGGCCGAGCGAGGAGTGCTGCCCCGGAGCATGGGGTGGGCGCTGCAGGGAGCCCGGGAGGCAGCAGGGCAGGGCCTCAGGGGCTAGACCAGTGGTCCCCAACCTTCTTTCGGCCACACCCCCCCCAGCATCTCTACATCCTGAGGCCCTCCCACCCCCTGTGACATAGAATTCTTCTTAGTCAGAAAGTGAGTTCCGTTTCCTCATGTGGAGGAAACCTAAAAGGCCATGAACTTGGTCTAAACAAGCTTCCAAGGAACACGGCGTCCACGAAAGAGAAAAACAAAAGAACGAAAGGACAGTGGACGTCCTGAGGAAGAAATCACTAGAAATTGTTAAAAAATAATATGAAGGGATATGAGAAATAGCAAATAAAGTTTCAAAACATATTACAGAACTGAAATGTACAAATATGTCACCATCTATATTTATATGCTGTAGACGAGGCCCCTAGAACCGTAAGAAATGCAAACAGCTCACCGTTACTCATTCTCGAATCGCCCCCCTTAAAAGCCAAACCACCCCCTGGGGGCATGTGCCCCGTTGGGAGCCACTGGTCTAGAAGGTGCAGAGTGGCCTCGTCCTGACCCCTTCCGAGCCCAGGGCTGAGGCTGTGTCTTAGACGTACCCACCCTGGAGCGGCTCTGGCAGCGAGCGCCCCCTCCCCCAACCCCCAGCCCCTTCTTAGCTGTCTTTCTCCTCGGGTAGCACACAGATGGTCTCATGCTATGGACAAACCTCTGGACACACATCGATCATCCTCACCACCACCCCCCCCCCACTAACTTCAAACAGGCTCTCACTCACAACCCACAGGCCACCACAGTGAGACCTGAACCAATGGACCAACGTCCGTCTAGAAGGAAAAGACGAAACCAAGCAAGCCCCACATCCAGGAGCACCTGCTTTCTCCCCTCAGCTGGACCAGGCCTGGCCCCCAGCAGACGTCCCAGGCGCAGCCCGAGGCTGGAGGACGCGGAGGTGGTGGGGGGCCGGGTGAGAGCCAGGGCCACCTGGGAGCTGGGGGCAGACACGTGGGGCCTCGGGATGGAGATGCATGGAGCGCTGGGCCCCTTCCCAGCTCTGCCTCACCCACGGCAGGGCCCTGAATCTTAGCGGGTCCAGCCCGACTCTCCACAAAATCCCTCTGACACGCAATCCAGCGAAGGAACCGTGTCAGCAAATGCTTAGCACCAAGCACAGCCAATCGGGAGCCTCCCGCTCACTCTCCCCAGCGGCGCTGGAACCTCTGACCTGTGGCCAGTGAGTTCGGTCCAGGCCGCTAGGAAGGCTGTGCCCAACCCCCCCTCGCCCCTGCCCCGGGGAGATGGGAGAGGGTCTGCTTCCCATGTGAGGTCTGCAGTGGGAACGGCGGCAGGTGAATCAGTGATGCAGGGCAGGGGGTGACCACTGAGACACGTGTGTAAACACACACACACACACACACATACATACACACATACACGGATATAGAAACAATAAAATACTTTTAATTCTCTTTACATGGCCACAGGCCTTCCCGCTGGGCGAACCTCGGTGGGCACTTCTCTTGGGCTTTTAAGGCGAAGGCGTGGTGACTACAGGTGGTGACACGCAGGTGGGTCACGTACAGGTAGTCCCAGCCGTCAGCACAGGTCCCTGCACGCAGCACAGCCCGCACGCAGGGGTGAGCTCGCTGCCTCTCCAACTGGCACAGCCTCGGTCCGGGGCAGCTGGTCCCAGCTGGCTAAAAGCCTCAAATACGAACCGTGAGTCTTACCCTTGTCCTGGATTTTATACAACACGGTTGTGTGTGTACATACAGCATAACCAAGTGCCTAGCGTGCACTCTAACATAGAGCACCGAGCCCCCCACGGAGCGCTGCCCGCCGTCCCCACGGGCAAGGGCGGGGTGAAACACGTGCGTAAGGGAGGAGCAGGAAGGTGTGGAGCCGCCTGCACCCTTCCCGCGGGACCCCCAACACGAGAACTGGCTTTTGCCCCGTGGGGGGTGCAAGTGACAGAAGCCAGGTCACTATCTGGGGGCACAGGTGTCAGACTATCTGGTACCGAGAGCGATGGCTACTCAGAGGTTCTCAGAACCCACTGTGAAGGCCAGCCTGGCTCATGGCCCCGGGCGAGCAGTCCCCGGGGGAGGAGTCCCCAAGGGAGATGACCCCAGGGAAGGAGTCCCCAAGGGAGATGACCCCAGGGGAGGAGTCCCCGGGCGAGGAGTCCCCAGGGGAGGGGTCCCCAGGGGAGGAGTCTCCGGGCCAGGTGTCCCCAGGGGAGGTGTCCCCAGGGGAGGAATCCCCGGGTGAGGAGTCCCCAGGGGAGGTGTCCCTAAGGGAGGAGTCCCCGGGCGAGGTCTGTGCTAAGGGGGCAGAGCTGGATGGGGCTCAGGGCTGAGGCAGCATCTCTCAGACACACTGACACTCACGGGGGCACACGCCCCCGGGGACAGTGCCCCCCAACAACTGGTAGAGACGTACTGGCACCCTCTTCTAACACCGTGAGGGCCTTTGCAAAGCTTCCCTCCAACGTGTCCACGCTGTCTTCCCTGCTCTGCTCTAGCGTGATGCTCCGACTTGGCGTGGGTCTGGAGAGTTCTGGACCAGCCACAGGTCTGTGTGTGCCCGGGAGGAGGAGGACTTGGGGGCGGGGGGTAAGAACTCTTGCTGGTGGAGAGCCGGAGGGCCACCGTGTCTTCCGCCCAGGCCTCCCCTCCCCCGGTGGGTAGTCACAGCTCCCAGGGGCTCTCGGCCAGCAGACCAGACTCCGGAAAGGTCCCCGGCACAGCCTCTGCACAGGCGTGTTGGGAGGAGAGTCCCGTGTGCTGAGCTCTGCTTGGGAATGAGTCTCCAGTAGCACCGGCTCTCTGGCGCGGGGAAGCATCTGGCCCCCGGGCCTGTGCCAGGAGCTCCGCGGGCACCAGGAAGCGCCGGCCCGGGCCTGTGCTAGGAGCTCTGGACCAGGCGTCTGTAATGGGGCATGACCTCGTGTTCCGGCAGGTGAAGGGCAAATTCCAAGGCCACCAACACGGGGAACTCGAAGGCGATCAGCTCGCGTCTGTTCAGCCGGAACTTCTCCTCCAATTTCTGCAACAGGAAGAGAGACAACAAAAGCACGTGAGCGTGAAAGACCGAATCCCAGGCTTTCTCCCGCGACGCCTCTACCACCGCCAGGGAGGGTTACAGAGAAACGGGTGGTGGGCACGGCCGTGGAGGGCGTGAGGCGTCAGAGCTCGGGAGCAGAGGGAGGCCTCGCGACGGGACTAGTGCTGTGGGATGTGGGCGCTGGCCGTGGGATGTGGGCGCTGGCCGTGGGATGTGGGCGCTGGCCGTGGGATGTGGGCGCTGGCCGTGGCGTGTGGGCGCTGGCCGTGGGATGTGGGCGCTGGCTGTGGCGTGTGGGGCACTGGCCGTGGCGTGTGGGGCACTGGCCATGGGATGTGGGCGCTGGCCGTGGCGTGTGGGGCACTGGCCGTGGCGTGTGGGGCACTGGCCGTGGGATGTGGGCGCTGGCCGTGGCGTGTGGGGCACTGGCCGTGGCGTGTGGGGCACTGGCCGTGGGATGTGGGCACTGGCCGTGGGATGTGGGCGCTGGCCGTGGCGTGTGGGGCACTGGCCGTGGCGTGTGGGGCACTGGCCGTGGGATGTGGGCGCTGGCCGTGGGATGTGGGCGCTGGCCGTGGGATGTGGGCGCTAACCGTGGCGTGTGGGGCGCTGGCCGTGGCATGTGGGGCGCTGGCTGTGGGATGTGGGGCGCTGGCTGTGGGGTGTGGGGCGCTGGCTGTGGGGCGTGGGGCACTGGCTGTGGCGTGTGGACGCTCCTCCTCTGGGGAACGGTGACACTCTCTTTGGTGGCAGCTGGCCCCTCCCTGCGGGCTCCCCCCACGTTCTCCGTGAACTCAGGGCCGTGAAGCAGGCCTTCGTGTACTCCCTAAGGAGACGAGCGTTTCCTTACGCCAAGGGGGTCTCCTTTAAGAGAGAGGAGGAACCTGCACCCTCCCCCGAAGAGGAAGCCACCGAGGCCACAGGAGGCCGAGGTCAGTGACCGTGTGTGATGGACACCCTGGGGTGACCGCCCATGACACCACGTGGCATTACCGTGGCTGAGAGAGTAACACAGGGAGGGGCGGTGCAGCCGGCCACGGGCCACGGCCACGGGCCACTCACATCAATCAGGTGCTTGACCTCGTGCTTCCTGAGGTCGCTGCTGATCTTGGCCGCCAGCAGCACGCAGGCCCCCGCGCAGAGCTTCCGGTTCTGCTTGTTCAGCTTCCCCTTGAGGGCGAGCTTCTCGAAGTAGACAAAGGCCGTGGCCACCGTGGGCTCCTCGAGGCCGCAGTCCTCCTGCGCCAGCTTCCGCATCTCACGCTTCAGGCTGCAGAGGCGGGGAGGGGCCTGCTGGAGCCTGAGCACCAGGGCCCCCAGGACAAGACTTCACCCCGAAAGCTCTTCCCTTCCCGCTCCCAAGGGGACGGGCATTAAACGTGAGTGAGACACTGCGTCTTGTGGGGAAGAGACTCGTCTAGACCAGCCGTCGCCAACTGGTGGTCATGAGGTCCGAGAGGGTGGCGGCCGTGGTCTAGACCCCGCGGCACGGGCGCACACAGGACCCCAGGGCGGGCGGGGTCCCTGGACACTCGGGAGCTGCCCAGATGGAAGAGGGACCCCAAGGAGGGACTAGGTCCTGCCAGAGACGGAGACAGACGTGAGGCGGGCGTCTGGAGTCAGCGCTGTGAAGTGACCGTCACGTTCGTTACTGACGTCAGAAGGTCAGGCTCAGAGCACGCCCGCGGGCTCAGGGCGGCTGCCCAGCGAGAGGGCAGAGTGAAGCCCGAGCTCTGCTTGCCTTTGGTCAAACCGAACACGCCAGCACCAGGTCCGCGCTAGATCCATGCGGACAAAAATGTGCACTTACTGCCACATGGCGTGTTACACGCAGTCCAGCCCCATTACCATGCACACACACGCACACACACGCACGTACACACACATGCACACACGCTATCCTGGTACACAGGCACCACACGCCGGTTTCCCTCCGGCGCAGCCCCCCACGGCTGCCACCCTCACGGACATGCGCCCCCCCCACGGCCGCCACCCTCACGGACCACCCATCGGCCACGAGGAAACCGCCTGGTTTTGCTTCGGCTGCTTTGCTGCAAGACAGGGCTCGGCCGCCCCTCCTGGGAGTGGCTGTGGGCAGGGAGCCATTTCAGGCCCCAGGAGCCCAGCTCCGCTCTCCTGCTTTGCCTGCGTCTGAGAACGCAGGGGACCCGTGTCTCCCATGCCGTTTCCCGTAACATAGATCGGACTGAACGGCGGGCTGCAGAAATGGCAGCGGGAATGATTCTTCCCTAACAGGCGCCTCCCCTGGTCCTGGCCAGCTCCTGCCACGAGACCCGCCCTCTGCCCTCTGCCCTCTGCCCTGGCGCTCACAGAGGGCCTCCCAGCAGCCAGCCCCTCGTGGGCCTTTTCTGTTAGTTCTCACCCAGGGACATTTTTCCACTGATTTTCAGAGCGTGGAAGAGAGGGAGAGAAGCATGGGTGTGACAGACACATCGATCGGTTGCCACCTACACATGCCCCCACCGAGGCCGCGATCCAACCTGCAGCCAAGTCCGTGCCCGTGACTGAAAAGCAAACCTGCGACCCCCCCCCCCCCTGCCCCCGGGGACGCTCTAGCCACCGAGCCACCGCCAGGCCTCAGGAGCCTCTTTGCTGACCCGCCCACGTTGCGCTTGAACCGCCGTCCAGAGCACAAGTGTGTGGGCGCTGGGAGGGGCGGAGGGAGCGCGAGCGGACGGCCACGTACCTCCTTATTTTGCTGAGCGTTAACTTGATGTGCGGGAACTTCTCCCTGAAGGTCTCGTTCATGTCCTTCTTGAGGTCCGAGGGCTTCACGTAGGCGATCACTGTGGTCTGCAAGGAAGGCAGCAAGGTCACGCCTGCCTGAGGCCCCGGCCGTCACTGCTCGGCTCCTTCTGTCCCTGCTACGCTGACGACCCCGAGTCCACGTGATTCCCACGCCCCACGCAACGGGGAGCCCAGGGGAGCCCCGGGCCTGAGGAGGCCCCGCCCCCGGAGACAGAGGGAGACCACCCCTGCTCTCAGCAGGACCGGGGAGAGCGCAGCACACGGCCTCTGGACCTCCAGGGTCAGCGCCTGGCAGGGAGGGAGCCCCACTCGCACACGGCGGACGCGCACGGATGTCACCCACTCCGGCCACCCCCGGAGACCACTGGTGACCAAACCTCGGGCGGCACCTCCAGAAAGTGAGGCGGCACGTGCCTCCCCGGAGGGCTGCTGCGAGAACCACGGGAGGTGTCTGCCGTGCTGGGCATCCAGCGCGCACTCAACAGACGTGAGTGCTTTTCCCGTTGTGGGAAAACGTGCGGAGCGGAGACTCGTCCCCGTTAACCCCCTTCCTCCCTCGGCTCCTCCTGGCCACCTCTCCACCTTCTGTCCCTGCTACGCTGACGACCCCGAGTCCTCAGATGAGTGGGACCATGTGGTGTCTGTCCCTCGGTGACTGGCTGTCTCACTGAGCACAACATCCTCAGGGTCCATCCACGCCGTGGCACGTGTCAGCACACGCCGTGGCACGTGTCAGCACACGCCGTGGCACATATCAGCATCTCTCCAATAAGGGACTCCTCGGGGGATGTGGCACATGTCAGCACACGCCGTGGCACGTGTCCGCACACGCCGTGGCATGTGTCAGCATCTCCTTCCTTCGTAAGACTCAGCAGCGTGGGCAGGGCCAGTGTGGCCCCAGGCCCCCCATCCCACCCCTGCTTTTCTGTCCTTAATCCGATGGAACAGCAGCAGGAGTGGGTCTGCGTGGGGTCCGGGCTCCCTGCCAGCCCACTGTCGCTCTGAGAAAGTAGCTAACCTGCCGGAGCCTCACCGCGTCTCCTCTGCACAGGTGAGAACGCCTGGCGGCTGCTCCAGGGGCTTACCGCGACGACACACAGAGCAGAGCCTACCGAGGCCACGGGACCTCGTCGAGAGCAGCGCAGGGGAGCGGCAGCACTGCTCGGCTCCGGCCCAGAGTCGGCGTCTGAGGTGGACCCGCTCGGCAGGTGACGCTGCCCAGGGAGTTCCAGGGAAGTCAGGTCCTCCTGAGCCCAGGTTCCGGGGGGGTGACAGCCCTGCCCTCCTCAGCCCTAGTCTCTCTAAGGCACGCTTTCTGGGGTCCAGCAGCCACGACTCCTCTGTGTGGCTCATGTGCCTGGGACGGCCTATGCCACCCTCGGAGGAAAGACCAACTCCCCACCATCCTGAGAGCCGGCCACGGGGTCCCCATGGCCCCTGCCACCCTCTTCCCGGACTGAGAGAGAATGAAAAGCGAGACCAAGGCTTCTTCCTAGCTCTCCTCTCAGTCTAACTGCAGTTCACAGTGACATGCCCAACCCCCTGTGGTTTTAGTTACTGCTAGAGGCCCGGTGCACGAAATTCGTGCGGGGGGCGGGGGGGGGGGGTCCCTCAGCCTGGCCTGCACCCTCTCCAAAAAGGGACCCCTCGGGGGATGTTTGACTGGAGGCAGTTGGACATCCCTCTCGCAATCTGGGGCCACTGGCTCCTAACTGCCCGCCTGCCGGCCTGGTCTCCCTCCAACTGTCCGGAAGGAAGTAGGATGTCCGGGAGATGCCCGGTCACCCGGTCTAACCAGCATATTACCCTTCATTGGTATAGATTATTAGCACAGATGAGTCAAGGTGCTAACACACAGGCTGTGCGGTCCCTTCCTGGTCATGCAGGGCGTTGTGCAGCCCGCAGCGGCTGACACCTGGGCCGGCTGCGTGACATGGCGGACGGTGGTGGCTCCAGGCTACCTGCATGTCTGCAGAGGGAGCCGTTCTGTGGTTGCGGGGGTCTGAGGGGGGATCCCATAAACTGATTTCCTCACAGCTGCCTGGCAGCAGGGAGCGGCGTGTGCACAGCTGCTGAGAGGAGGCCCCCAACCACGGAAGGTCCGAGAGACGCAGCTCAGAGAGGAGTCGCCCGCTGCCCGCTGGAGGCAGTTAGGAAAGGAGGGGCCGGCGTGGGGGTCACAGGGAGGGAGCGTAAGACCACGCTGTCCCCACACCTACTGCGGAGACCGGAGACGGCCTTTGCTGAGAAACAAATACGGGACTGAGTTGTCAGGAGAGCAGGGAGGGCCTCCACAAAGCTGAACTAGGGCCCGTCCCGGCCCATGGCAACGTCCCGATGCCCAAAGCGAAGGCTTCTCGGGCTGGGTGGGCTGCAGCGGGAGGGGCCGGGGGCAGAGCGGAGAGAAGGGGGGCAGCAGGTGTGTGTGTGGGGGGGTGGAGACGGTGGGGCTCACAGCTGAGAGGCTGCTGGTGGGAACAGAAACAACGTAAAAGCCTCTTGGAGCCTCTTGGTCTCTCCTCTTCCTCCCCCTCCCCTGCCCTTCACATCGCCCCGGAATCCGCGTGGGCAGCCTGAACGGGGTGAGCTGGCTGTGCACTCCCTACTGCTCCCCTCTGGGCCGGAGGGGCCCGGACAGGATGCCCAGGGAGGCTGGTTCCAGCCCAGGAGCCCCCGGGTGCTGGGCAGGCAGGCACCTCCGGAAGCCCAGTTCCTTGGCCCTCACTCCTGGAGGAAGGAGGGAGAGGGGTGAGCGCTGCGGCCCCCGCACCGAGCCCTGCCCAGCCAGGCTCACCTGCTCCTATCGCACCTGCCGACACCATCGCCGAGCTCAGCTGGGAAAACAGATGCTCCCGCTCGCTCAGCGAACTAAGCAGACAGCGACCCTCAACTAAACCTCTCTCACCACCAACAGCTGGGCATCCGGGCTGCTCTGGGCAGTAATTCTTCCCCGAGAGGACGAGAGGACGGTAAATCACAGGGAGCGATGGGGACGGGCGGGCGGGCGGCGCATCTGCTGCTATTTCTACCCGTCGGTTCCAAACTCAGAATCCTGGGTCTCCTCCCCCTCCCCCTCCTTCCGCTGGTTCCTTCGCGGAAATAAAGTTGAGGAAGAAATGCAGGAAAAATAGCCTCCGCTTCTGGTGTTTCCACGATGGCGTGGATTTAAGAGATGCTGCAAGGGCAGTCCACAGCGTCAGATGTTTGTCACATATTCACCGGGCGTCGTCGAAGCTCCCAGAACATCCTCTCCGCCCGGGGGACCCCGAGTGTATGAGGCCCGAGTTCACGCTCACCCAACAGGACGTGGACGTACTTTCAAATGCACGGTGGGCTCAGACACGAGCCGGTGAGCTGGGTGTGGAGGCCACGGGGCTGGATTATCAAAAGTCTGAGACAAATGCACAGACCAGGAGTAGCTGCTGCCACATGCTGGGTAAAGTGAAAAGCTAACATTTCACTTTGTACTATTTTTACAAGGAAGAGCTTTTAGAAAGCCACCCCAATACCCACGCTGCTCTGACATGGGTGAACGTTATGCCGTGACCAGGTGCAAAAGGCCACATGGCGAACGACTCCATTTTTATGAAATGCCCGGAACAGCCAGGTCTACAGACAGAAGCAGGTTAGTGCTGCCTGGGGCCCACAGGGTGGGGACTACGGGGCTTCTTGTGGGGAGAAACATGTCCTCAACTCAACTGTGGTGATGACTGCACGCCTTTGTGAACATGCTAAAACCCGCTGCCCTGCACGCGTTGAAAAGGTGAACTGTGTGATGTGTGAATTATCCGATGTAATAAAAGCCTGATATGCTAAGTGTCCTGTCAACCGGTCAGCCATTCAACCAATCAAAGCGTAATATGCTACTGATATGTTAAGGCCGCTCAATCAATCACTATGACGTGCACTGACAACCCGGGGGCAGAAAGTCGACCGATCAACCAGTCGCTATGATGTGCACTGACCACCAGGGGGCAGACGCTCCGACCAGCAGGTTAGCTTGCTGCTGGTGACTGGGCCAGATGGGCCGGACACACCCTGGAGCCCTTCCGCAGTCCCTCCCTGGCTGGCCAACCTCTCCATCTCTCTCTGGCCCCCATTGTGCACTGGTGGGGTCCCTTGGCTTGGCCTGCACCCTCTTGCAATCCGGGACTCCTCGGGGGACGTCGGAGAGCCGGTTTCGGTCGGAGAGCCGGTTTCGGCCCGATCCCACAGGCCAGGCCTAGGGACCCCACTGGTGCATGAATTCGCGCACTGGGCCTCTAGTATCCAATAAGGCTGTTACAGCCTCCGATCCCGAAAGAGAGCAGAAGAAACCAACAACGCGGTCAGCACTTTATGTTTAACGCCCGCACCGAAGCCGCCGCCCCACAGGCCTGCTCTCACCCTGCGCACGTGGAGCAGGTTCTCCCAGGAACGGGGAGTCCCTTCACGTCCCGGGAGGTGGGGCACCCACGGTGTTTGGCGAGACTTTCCTTCAACGGGGTCTGCTGGACTGAGGAAGCTCCGTGCACCTCGAACCTAAGGGCCTGGAAGGGATTGCAAGGGAGGCCGCGGCTCCCGCTGCTCCAGCTTCTCCGTGAGCCGTGCGCAGGCAGGCGCAGGTGTGCGCCCCCGAGAGCTTTCACCGACAAGGCAGCGTGCATGGGGGGTGGGCAGAGCCCACGGAGGGACCTGTCTGCCTCTGCCACGCTCAGCATCGCACACCGTGCCCGAAATCACGCTCTGAGCCACATTCCCACCACCCTCAGGAGACGGCGGGAGGGGGCGTCTGTGGGCACTTAGGTTGTCATAGTAAGTGATCGGGAGCAGGCGCGTGGTCGGGGGCTCTGGCCCAGAGCTGACCCCGGGGAGGTATCACAAAGGGTTCTGTGTCCAAACAGTTGGAGGGTTTATTTTTCCTGAGAAAGGAAAGGGGTCCAGAAACCCATGCAGGTCAGGTTAATCCTGTTGGTGTTACCTCGGTCAGCTCTTTCGCTCACTTTCTCTTCCTAATTGCTCTCCACGCTCATGGGGGGCGGGGGGCGGGGGGGCACTGTGGCCTCAGCTGCTCTAACAGTAAACAGTCTCCCTCGCGCAACTTCCTGACGGGCAGGCGGCACGCGGAGCAGGAAGCACCCGGCGCGGCCCCGAGAAACACGGTCCTTAGTGAAGGCCGGCGAGAGCCTGCAGGCAGCCGGGGGCTCACATCCTCCACGCCCCTGGTCTCCTTCTAGGAGCTCGGCCGAAACACAGGGGCTGCGCCTGTCCGGCCTCCACACCTGCCCTGGGAATGTCTGTGTTCATCACGACCTCTGACCTCTAACGGGAGAGACCTGCACGGATCAGAGTGAAAACCATGACGGGAACGTGACGGCGAAGCCGACTGCACAGGGAGCCGCTGAACCCACGTAAACCTCAGGGTTGTCCGCCTCCGGAACCCCCCGCTTTACGCCGTGTCCCGACCCTGAGGACCAGTGGCCTTGTGAACCTGGAACCAACGTGCGTGAACAGGTGACCCAGCTACATCCTGGCTGCTGACGTCAGCTGCCCTGTGAGGCAGGAAGCCTGCCCCTAGGTGTTGGCCTAAGAAATGAAAACACGTCCGCAGAAAGGCGTGCACAGGAGTCTCATCACATCCCTAAACTGGAAACAGCCCAGATGTCCCTCACAGGACGATGGATGAATGAACTCTGGTGAATTCATACCAAGAAATCCTACTCAGCCATTTTTAAAAAGCTTGCTGATGCGCGGTGCCTAAGTGAACCTCACAGATACTGAGTGGAAGATGGACGAGAAGATAAAAGAGTGCACAGGACGTGACCCCCTCCGTGTGACGTGTGAGTGTAAGCAGAACCGGTCCATGGGACAGGACTTGGAACCGCGGGGGCCTGTGCGGGGTGAAGGCAGAGGTCGGGCAGGAGGGCATCTCCCGAGGAGACAGAATGTCCTGTGTCTTGGTCAGAGAGACTGCAGAAGCCACGGACCCGGCACTTAGAACGGGCAAATCTGGTCGTGCGTCCCATGACAAGAAAAGGAATGGTGCAGCAGGTCACGGGGGTCCAAGGACCAGCTCATCACGGTCAGCGCTGCTTCTCTCTGCAGAGGCCACAGGAACAGCTCAGACCTGGAATCCCACAGGTCAGGACACCCCAAACACCGGGCACAGCCCAGGTCTCCAGGCTCGAGGCCCCCACGGGGGGGGGGGGGGGCGCTAACTCAGCTGTCCTGGGGCCTACGGCCGTGGTCGGCAAACTGCGGCTCGCGAGCCACATGCGGCTCTTTGGCCCCTTGAGTGTGGCTCTTCCACAAAATACCACGGCCTGGGCGAGTCTATTTTGAAGAAGTGGCGTTAAAAGAAGTTTAAGTTTAAAAAATTTGGCTCTCAAAAGAAATTTCAATCGTTGTGCTGTTGGTATTTTGCTCTGTGGACAATGAGTTTGCCGACCACTGGCCTAAGGGGACAGGCATGAGCAGCAGGCCAGAGGCCCTGGCGACCACGAGGGAGGGGGTGCCGCGCAGACCTCTGCGACCAGCAGGCCACCCCTCCCATGCGCCACGCCAAGGCCTCCGCAGGGCCGAGGGGGGCAGAGTGGGGGCGCACAGGCTCGCACAGGCCTGCCGTCCGCTGCAGGGGCGCCCTCCCGACATGAGGGTCACCCCGCAGCGGGCGTGCACCAGCCAGGCCTGTCTGGGCAGTGCCCACCTGCCAAGGGCTGAGACCGCAGACCTCAGAGGGGCCTCGACAACCTGGGCTGAGCAGCCGCATCCTCCGTCTCCTCGGTCCTCAGTGCCTGTTGCACGCGAGGCTCCGCACCCGGGGGAGAGGGGGCCAGTGTGTCAGGAGCGTCATCCTGCAGGCTCGACTTCGTGTGCGTGCCTGCATGTGTGTGCCTGCGTGTGCATGTGTGTGTGTGTGTATGGAAAGAGTAGGACAGCGACTCTTACTGTTTTTTCTTTCCATTGATTTCAGAGAAGAAGGGAGGGGGAGACAGAAACATCAATGAGGAGAGAGAATCATGGGCCTTCTGCACACCGCACACTGGGGGGGGATCGAGCCCGCAACCCAGGCATGTGCCTTGGCTGGGAATCAAACCATGACCTCCTGGTTCATAGGTCGATGCTCAACCACTGAGCCACACCAGTCGGGCTGACTCTACTGTTGAAAATACTGATTTTACACAAAGTCAGCTTCTCTCACACCGCAGGGTCTCCCACGTGGGCTCCCTGCCGAGGCCTGGCATGGCCCCCTTCCCAGCACCCATTCTCAGTATCCTTCCTCAGGGAGCCTCTCACCTGTGACCTCCGACCTCCGACCCTCCCTGACATCTACCACTTTCCTCACGACTTCTCCATTCACCACGAGGTCAAGGAGCATGTGGACTGTGGTGGGTTTAACCTCCTCTGAGCAGGAAGCACCTGGCCTGGCACACAGTAGGCCCGTCAATAGGGGCTGAGTGGGCAAATCCCATGCCTGTTGCCCAACACACAAATAAAGTGAGCAAGCAACCCCCCCCAACACACACACTCCTGCACGCTCCATGTGAGATGCACGTGAGGCGGCCCGTGCGCCGGGCCTACTTCTGGAGAGGGATCCCCTGGGCGCAAGAGTGAGGCTCACGTGACACGCACATCCGTGACTGAGACGAGCGTGCTGAAACGTGGGCGCCTCGCGTGTTACCCAAGTGCCCATATCTACAGCGAAGGAGCGTTCCTTTCTTTGGAAAGTGAACCACGACGAAGCACGCAGGTTCCATGCAGTGAATGAAAAATGAGCGGCTTGGGAACATAAAACACGGAGTGGGACACGTGTGCAGCCCTGCCAAGTCACCCAGCCACTGCGCACGGAGGGAGAACCACCTGAGTGCACAGCGCCCACGGGGACGGCAGCCCAGCCCGTGAAGCTCCCGATGAAATGACTTAAAGAGAAAAAACCCCGACCTGGCAGCAGCCGGACCCCAGGCCTACGGCAGGAGGGGCCCGTGTCATCCCCGGACGTGACGTGTCTGTGGACGAGCTCCCACCGAACCTCAATGTCCATGAGAACGGTGCCGCTGATTCTCTGGGGGCCTGGAGTTCGTTAAACTGCTGACCCAGAGAGTCCTCTGCTCCTCCCCAAGTCGGCGGTGCGGCCGCTGGGCGCCGAGGGCTGTAGGGTTCAGCGGCGAAGGGAGCCAGGCTCTGCGCCAGGAGCTCCAGCCCCACGCCCACTTCCTGTCTGTCACCGTGACAGCCGGTGGCTCCGGAGCAGCTTCCTGCCCAGTCACTTAACAAATGAAGTGACTGATAAGTAAAGCAAGGGCCATACAGGGCCCTTATTCCTACACAGTCATGACCTCTCTGCTCTCCCTGGACATCAGGGAAACGCGTCTGGCTGTTTACTAAGCGCTTACTGTGCGCTGGCTCAGGCAAATGAGCACCCTACTGTATGCTGGCTCAGATGGATGAGCTCCCTACTGTGCACTGGCTCAGGCAAATGAGCTCCCTACTGTGCGCTGGCTCAGACGGATGAGCTCCTTATTGTGTGCTGGCTCAGACAAATGAGCTCCCTACTGTGTGCTGGCTCAGACGGATGAGCTCCCTACTGTGCACTGGCTCAGGCAAATGAGCTCCCTACTGTGCGCTGGCTCAGACGGATGAGCTCCAGTGGTTGTTTTTAAAGAAGCAATTGACCTCACAGGTCAGAGTGGAAAAGAACTACCCACAGGTCTGGTTCGCTTTCTGTGTCAGCAGCTGGGGAACAAGGAGGGAGAACAAGGAGCAGGGGCAGTTTTAAACTAAATGCCTTTGGCCCGGCCTGCGTGGCTCAGAGGTTGAGCATCATCCTATGAGGAGGTCACGGTTCAATTTCCGGTCAGGGAACATGCCCGGGTTGCAGGCTGGGGTGTGGGGCGTGCAGGAGGCAGCCAGTCCCTGATTCTCTAGCATCACTGATGCTTCTCTCCCTCTCTCCTTCTCTGTAATCAATAAAAATGTATTTTAAAATGAGTAAGTACACTAAATGCCTTTGGTAATTCATCCCGGCTCTGTGGCACGTTGGAATGTCTCTGGCTACCTGCCCAGTTACAGGAGGAGACGCGGGAGTAGCCGGCCAGGCCCTGGGTTTCTCTGACGTCGGCTCGTTGCCAAATGTTCCGTGAGGAGAGGCCAGAGGGCGGGGCCCTGTATGGAGGCCGCTCAGCTCTGAGTGGGTGCCAGGAGCCCTTTCATACGTAGGCTGGGCCCACTGCCGGGCTGGCTGAGAGACACATGGGCGGGGACAGCGAGGAGCCGGGCAGTGTGCTCAGTTGCGCCCCCCGGCCAGGAGGGAGGCGACGGGGCATTCCGGTTGCGCTCTCCCATGATTCCTGTGTGCAGCCCAGGGGCAGCGGGTTTCCGGAAAGCCCTTGCGCCTCTACCCCACGGCATCCCGGGCTCGGCCTGCCTCCGAGTTGGCGCATCTCCCCAAGGAAGTACCTGGGCCCTGCCAGGCCCTCTGATCTCGGGGCACAGCCGCCTGGAGCAGAGCAGTGGGAGGTGGTCAGCCGGGAGCCGAAACCACACTCACACCAAGGAAAACAGGAAAAGCCCGAGAAACAGCAGCTGCGAGGAAGGCCGGCGTGTAACAACCGCTCCGTCCTGCTTCCCCTCTCCTGGGAGAGGGCTCGGTCGCCCTGAGCCGGGCCACGTGTCTGCTCAGCAGGCACTGCAGACCCAGCCTCACGAGGACTCCACCGAGCCAGCGTGACCTCAGCGCGGCCGCGGGCCCACCCTCTCCTAGGGGGTCTGCAGATGCCACACTCTGGCGAGTGAGCCAGTAGCTAACGTGATGCGTGCAGGCCAGTGACCAGCAGGACCCTGGACCGGCCGTGCTCTGGTCTCCCCGTCAGCAAGGCACCGGAAGGGTCTCCAGGCTGAGCAGGGTCTGAAGGGCCCCGTTCCAGGCAGTGCAGCCGAGGGAAGGCCTGCCTGCCGCCTCCACGCTACTCACCATGTACGAAGGGAAGATGAGGACCCGTTTGTGCTTCCCACAAGGCCACTGGGGGTCGTCCAGGAGGTTCGGGTCGTAGTCCACAAAGTCTCCCAGGTCGCTGCCTAAGGGCCACAGGCAGAGGCACAGTTAGGGCCAGGCCTCCGGGCAGTGCAGAGGTGAGAGTCCGTGCGGAGGGGCCTGAGGGCGGGCGAGGGCACTAGCTCGGACGCCTTCCTGCCTGACGTGTAGTCACGGTCTCTGCAGCCAAGGAGGCGTGTCCTCTGCGACAGGGACACCAGATTCTTAACGTGACGACGATCTTTCCCACTTTAAAAAGTGACGTGTACACCTCCCTGACCCCGAGAACACAGAACCCCACGGAGCAGGGACACTCGGATCAGAGCACGTGGCGCCGAGAGGCTTGTTCCTAACCCTGCAGGTCACTAGTAGCTGAGCCCCACGGGAAGCACGTTGTGGGGTGAACCCTCCTGGGCAGACCACTGTGCCCACATAAACACAGATCAAAGCAGGCCCATGCACGCGAGGCCCAGCGTGGCGGGAGCACGGACAGTGTTTCCGACTCAGCACCCGACAGGCTGAGCCCTCCGATGGCCTGGGGTCTCCGAGCAGTGACACGGCTCCCCACGAGCTCCCGGCGACCCCACAGGGTCGCTCAGGCCGAGCGGGAGCACCCAGCCTCCTTCCGCTCGCAGAGAACCACAGGCACGTGCTCATGCGGATCCTGGGCTTCTGGCCCCGCTGTTTGAAGAAAAGTGAACTTGAGCATGAAAAGTGCAGGCAAGGCGCAGGTGACAGGGAGGTGACTCTGAGGCGCAGGGAGGTGGCGAGAAGCCAGATCCCGCCCAGCCCCCTCTGCACCAGGCCGTGGGGTTTCCCCGGGGGCACTCAGGGGCTGGGGCAGAGGCAGCTCACTGGAGAGGCCACCCTGTGGCTGGCTGTGAGGCTGCGTGGCCTGAAATCCTCTTGCCCAATCACGTCGCCTGCTGCATGAGCTCACACTCAGGGACCCCGGCCCTCCAGTCTGTGCACAGAGAGGCCCACCCCACACTGTACCCCAAGACGCCTCCTGCCTCAGCCCCCAGACCCAGCGGCCCCGCACCTGTGTCGAGGCTCCCCTGGGTGCTGCTGGCCCGCCCTATGGAGAGGCTGCGGTGGCTCAGGGTGCGGAAGTGGGAGAAGGAGGAGGTGGAGTCGATGGTGCCCCTCCGGGCTCCCAAAGCGTTTGTGGGCCACAGGAACTGGGTGTAGGACACCGTCTAGAAGGAAGGCAAAGGGCAGGTGATGGGCATCCCCAGCAGCGAGGCCGCGCCGACCCAGCGACGCTATCCACGTCTCCCCAGTGACTCTGCGTCAGCGGCCTGGAAGATGACCTCTATTCTGGCCAGATCTGCCAGAGCCGCTGCCTGTGGCTGTCCCTGACCCCGCCCCCGTGAGAACGCTCAGGTGACGCGGCAGATGTGTGTTTGATGACAACGCGTTGCTGTCCTCGACGCTGTGGGGATGGGCTGTGCTGTGTGAGGCACAGACTGGCACTGCTTCCCATAAACCAGCACCTGCAGCGTTCCAGGCCCCGACGGCTGGAGTCCCTGACGAGGTCCGTGACCCCGTGCCCTGTGGCAGATCCTTCCAAGGGGCTCACCTCTGCTGTCCCTCCCCCCACCCCCCATTCCTGGGTGAACACTCAGCCTCCTCACCACCTGCCTGGGGACCACGTGCTCCCTGCATGCACACTGCTGGGACGGTCTCCCCACGGACACCCTGCATGGTCTCCCCAACAGGCTTTGGGGGGCTCACGAAAGACTGGGTTCACCCTTCACACCCTCACATCAGCCCGCAGCCTGGTGAGCTGCGTGTGGAAGAGGCGTGGCAGCCCTGGTGCCTGGGGTCTCCGTCGGAGGCTGAGGGGCTCTCAGCCTCAGGGCCCAGGAGGCCGACACCCCTGTCTGGTCGTGGGGAGGCGGCTTGCGGGCAGCACCCGTTACTGCTGTTCACACGACCCACATCCCTGCACCCAGATGCATGTGGACACGTGTGTGTGCGCGCAGGTAGGGAAACCATGTGCTGCTATGTAATCGCGGCCTCAATGGACTCTGCCTGCCCGCTGGGAGCGGAAGGCTGGCGTCACGAGCCCAGGAAGGTGCCCCCCACCCCCCGCTTCTGCTTCCCGACCCTGTGGCTTGGGCACAGGCTCGCCGTTGGGAGCCGGGCCGCCTTACCTTCCCATCAGCGCCCAGCTCCACGCCTTCCAGGCCAACAACCTCTTTCAGGCTCACGGCACCCGCCGAATGTCTCCCTCCGTCCGACTTCAAGTCCCTGGAGGACAAGCCAGAGAGGAAACACTGCTGTTTACACCCAAAAGAGACGCCGTGATGCTCACTACCCGAGGCACCATCATGCTGACGAAAGGGACCGAGCAGGCCGCTGCCAGGCCTCCCCTCGCTCCTCTGCTGGGCCGGCTCAGCAGCTCAAGGGCAGCCGCCCCCCGCCCCCCTTAAAGACGTGCAGCTGAACAGGCGCCTGAGGGAGAGAGGGGGTGCAGAGTGAGGGATCCCCGGCTCCCTCCTGAACCAGCGCCTGAGGGAGAGAGGGGGTGCAGAGTGAGGGATCCCCGGCTCCCTCCTGAACCAGCGCCTGAGGGAGAGAGGGGGTGCAGAGTGAGGGATCCCCGGCTCCCTCCTGAACCAGCGCCTGAGGGAGAGAGGGGGTGCAGAGTGAGGGATCCCCGGCTCCCTCCTGAACCAGCACCTGAGGGAGAGAAGGGGTGCAGAGTGAGGGATCCCCGGCTCCCTCCGCTCAGCAAGTCCCTCCTCTCTGAGACGGTCATGACCAGGGACTACATTCTCCTGGGCTCTCGCTGCTGGCTTCTTCTTAAATCTGGGGGAGACCCCCTCTCGACTCCCCCTTCATTAGACAGGAGAAAGCATTTCCCATCCTGAACAGCTCTCAGGCTTACTGCTGGCCATGAAAGAACTGGTGCCACAGGAGTCACCCCCCCCCCCCGCCACCTTGCCAGGCCACCCAGAAACGAGTGTCTTTCTGTAAACGACGCCCACACTAACGGCACGCAGTTACAGGACACGTCACGCCTGACAAGGCTTTCACACACCATCCCTTTCCTTCTTTTAAAAAACCACCTTACTGATGTCCGAGAGGAGGGAGAGGGCGAGACAGAAGCATCAATGAGAGAGAGGATCAGGATCGGCTGCCTCTGCACGCCCCCTCCTGGGGATGGAGCCTGCACTAGGCCTGAGCGCTGACAAGGAATCGAACCATGACCTCCTGGTCCATGTGTCAATGCTCACCCACTGAGCCATGCCAGCAGGGCACTTTCGTTCTCGATGATGCCCTCATCAGACTGTTTGTGCTATTACTATCCCATTTCACAGACGAGAGAAACGAGGCCCAGCGTAGGTAGATGGCTTGCCAGGTCCCCTCTCCTTACAGTAGTTCTCACTAAGCTGCGTGTTGGAATCACCGGGGATTGTGACAAACTCCGGCTGTCCGGCTCCCACCCCAGCCACGCCAATTCCGCTGTCATGGGTGCAACCTGGGTGGCAGGAGTTCTGAACGCTCCAAGGGACAAATGCAGCCCTGTCCAGGAAGGACCGCCTTCCGCTACTCCTCTGGGATGCGGGCAAAGGCCCCTTTGGTCACGGCGCCGCTGTGTGCCGGAGAGACACCGTGCTCAGGGCTGTCCTGTAAGCACGGGGCTGTCTCAGCAAGAACGAACTCGTTTAAAACGGTAAAGGGGTGGATGGGAAAGCAAGGTCCCTGGAGCCAGGTGAGTGGGGGGAGGAGAGACGAGTGCCCGCCCCCTTGGAGGAACCCAGGACCCTCTGATGGCTGAACAGTCCTCCTCGCCTGTGGGCAGCCCGTGACGGACTGGCTGCCTCATCCTGTGATGCAGAGTGAGGTCAGCAACAGCTTCCAAAACTCGCCTCGGTCTGCTCCCAGGACTGCCTTCCGCAGCCGCGCCGAGGCCGGTTCTGCCAGCGCAGAGCGTCTCCGGCCCCTGTGGACTGACACTGAGGTCTCCAAACTTCACACACGAACTCCAGTCAGTGGCCCCCACTGACCGGATGCGACTACGCCACTTCAGGCAACGCCATCAGCTCCTCCAAGGACAGTGGGCGCAGCACAGCCCCGCAGAGAACCACAACGTCACTGTCACTCAACGGTGCAGCTTGTCCATCAAGAGCTCCAAGGCGTCCTGAGCCACGGAAGTGCTCTCGGGAGGAGTCCGAGCTCCCCCGGGGAGGGGCAGCCCCGCCGGGACCACGCTCCCTGAGGGCTACGAGGCGCAGGGTTCCCTGCTTTATGGAGGTGCCTGCCCACAGGAAGCTCACATCCCCGGTGTTGGCCCCCAACATGCAGCTGGAAGACCCAGCGGGCTGGAGCAATGCTCAGGACCACTCCCCGCCCCGCACCTCAGGGCCACAGAGGGGGACCACCCGCCCCGCCCCGCCCCCTCCAGGAGCCTCCAGGGCAGGCTCAGACTCCCTCCAGCAGAGAGCACAAGCAAAGGGAAACGCCTGCAGAGCAAGGTCCAGGCACTGAGGCTGACACAGCCGGTGGGTCGGGAGCAAGGCCCCCGGGGGAGACCCCGAGCTGGAATAGGCCTCAAGGGAGCGAGGAGAAGCAAGAGACCGTGGCCTTGATGCCCCCTCTTTCAGACCCGAGAGGGTGGGCAGGCCCTGCAGAAAGGCCCGGAAGGGTGCGCTGGTTCTCCCAAAGGGAGAGTCGAAAACACCCAGTGAAGAAGCAGCTGAAGGTACAGGACTGACCAGTGACCAAGTCTTCACGTCTCTCAGATCACAACTCTCATCAACACGGTGCATGAACACGGACCTCGCGCGGTGCCTGCGCGGACCCTGCAGCACCCGGAGGCGGACCCCGGGGAACTGCAGCTCAAAGTGTTAAAAGCAAAGGAAGGTGGGCTTTGCAACTGGTTTGAAAAGCCTCAGGGATCGTTTTTCCCAGATGCAAGTTGAGTTCACATATGAGTTTATTTATGTTCCACCTCCTCCTAAGCACGGAACGGAGGCAAGTTCAACGGCCACACGTGGGTCTTGTCCAAAACCACGCGCGGAACGGTTTACGTGTCGCTTGGACATGCAGGTGAGCTCGGTCGGTCAGGTTCAGGACAGGGTCTCGTGGGCGCAGATGCCCTGACAGGACCACTGCTCCGATTCCCCTCGTGCCCACAGCCCCAGGGCGGGCTGCTCAACTGGTTCACCTACAAGCCCTCACGTCTCATGCTGTTCAAGTTTCTTTTTAAAAAATATTTTTACTGATTTCAGAGCGGAAGGGAGGAGAGACAGAAACCTCCATGATGAGAGAGAATCATGGATCGGCTGCCTCTGGCACACCCCACACTGGGGACGGAGCCCGCAACCCGGGCATGTGACCGGACGGGAATTGAACTGTGGCCTCCTGGTTCCTGGCTGACACTCAACCACGGAGCCACGCCAGCCGGGCCTGTTTAAGTTTCTTAACCTTTGCAGAGGCTGTGAGCAACAAACACACTTTGAATACCCAGGACGCACGTGCACACACACACTTTTTTTTTTTTTTTTACCAAGGTTGGCCAATGGGGGTGGGAGGGATGGGAGGTAGTGTGAGGAGGACAGGGAAGGGGCCACAGGAGATGGGGGAGGGGATGAAAACGCACTTGGGGAGACAGCCCCACCACAGTGATCCCTTCAAGCAAGAAGCAGACGCGGAGGTGGGCTCTCCGGGGCTGAGCCAGCCTCGCAGACGGCACTGCAGCTCACCCCAGGGGTCTCCTGGGAAGCCTGTCACCTCATGGCGGGAACCCTGTGACCTCATGGCGGGAACCCCCAGCCTGTCTCAGTTTTGTCCCACGACACAGAGCAGAAGGACATGATTTCACAGTGGTGGGTTGTCTGGTCAGAGCAGAGGCCGGTCTAGCTATCCCGGTGCCCAGAGGGCGTCCCCTCGAGTGCTCGAGGCCACACCACGGCCAGCGCCTGACTCCCCTGTGAGCGGGCACGGACCTCCGTGTCCTTTCCAGAAGCTCACTGAGTGGCAATGCATGGAACTGTCCCAACAGCATCCCCCTTGGACAAAGCCCTTCTCTTAGGGAGCTTACGGCTAAGGAACCAGCGTTCCTCTCAATAAAGGAAGTGACCATCCGTACACATGACTTAAAGGATTAGCACTGGGAAGTGCGTGATCCAAGTGTGTGTGTGGCCAGTGAACTCGTTTTGGGGCCTCCGCCTCCGGGACGGCCGCTGGGATTTACTTCTGTGACGGGGCTGCGTCTCGAGGCCGGGGGGTTGCCAGCCAGGAGCCCCTCTGGGCATCGCTCTTTAAAGGACAATGTGTTGAACACGTTGATGTGTAAGTAACTTAAAAGCTAATGAAATATTAACAGGATTTCCAGATGCTTAACAAATAACAGGCCAGAGATTCGCGTCATAGAGAGCCGAGTGGAGGCTGCGCTGGGCAGCAAGGCCGCCTCTAGCCCTGCACCACTGGGGGCTGCACCACCAGGCTCAGCGACACGAGGCTCACACGGTTCCAGAACCCTCGCCATCACCCCCGCGGCACAGCCGCCATCGGGCAAGTCTGCCTGCAGGTCCAGAGCAGACGCTACCCCCAGTTCAGAACCAGCGGACGGGCCAGGCCACCAGGCCGCCAGGCCGCGGACAATGAGAGCAGCGTTCAGTCCTGCCAGCCTTCAGGCTCCCACTGAGCATGCCATCCACATGCCACCCCACGGGCACCGGCAGCAAAGAGGGCCCTCTGCAGGCAGCTCCTATAAACAGCCGGTCATGGCACAATTTGCCCATGAGGTCATCCCAGAGCCCGTCTCTGGGGGAACACGCATGGTGTGAGGAAGCAGCACAATTGTGTATGATTTTCACCACAAAGAGAGGTGTCTTGGGGGACCGTGGGGGGAGGGGGAAGGAGGGGCCAGGCCAGACGAGGGGCGTGGAGGCGGGAGGCCTCTCCATGGAAGGGCCGTTCTCTGTGGCACCGAGTGAGCGATGCCCAGGAAGTGGGCCCAGGGGACACCCTCACCTGAAATGCCCAGCAGCAAAGGCCAAGGACTCGAGCGCCACACAGAAGCTGCTGTCTAAAACGTCACGTCCACAGACACCGGGGCTCGGGCCCCGCAGTCGGCTCACCCGTGACTGTCCGTCCACCAGGATTGCTTCTCAGTGGCTCTGTCCCCAACACACACACGGCACAGGCGCCATTCCGTTGGGATCACAAGTGTGGTTGTTTATAGAACCCTCAACCCCAAGCTCCCGGGATCCCCCGACTTCCTGCCAATCCATCTACGGCAAAAGCAGGCTCACAGCCCTGGCCCGTGTGGCTCAGTGGGTGGGCATCGCCCCAAAGGTTGCTGGTCCAACTCCAGTCAGGGCGCACGCCTGGGTTGCAGGCTCAGTCCCCAAGAGGGCGCGTGCAGGGGCAGCCAGTGGATGCTTCTCCCTCCCCTTCCATTCTCTCTAGAATCCGTTTAAAATAAAGGTAGGCTCTCCGTTGTACGAGGAACAGAGCTTATTCTTGTGTTTATTAATATTGTATTCCTTCCCATGGAAACGGCGGCCCCCTCTGCCCCACCCGGTATGTGCAACAGGCCTGCGGGTGCCCCACCTTCAGGGGTGGAAGCCCATCCGGCTCTCACGCAGCCCGTGTACAGGGGGCACGCTGGGGCTGCTCCGACTCCAGGCCTGCAGTCTCCCGCTCACAGGAGGGACCCGCTCCCAAAGCTGTGGAGCTGGCTGTCAGGGACGGGGCGTGCCCGTTCCCGCCGACAGGATGCCCTGGATGAGCGTAGGACGCCCTTTCAGCCTGCCACGCAGCGGCTCTGGCCTGAGGGTCCAAGCAGGAGGTCCGGTCCCAGGAGGAACAGGCCAGAGGGTGGGAGAGGGCGGAGAAGCAGGAGGAAGCTCTGGTCCCGGGCTGACTTTCGGCAACACTTCAGAGGTCACGCTTGCATTATTCCCACCTCCCTCTCCAAGCCTTTCTTTCTCGTCAGGATCCTTCTCCTTAGCCGCTCCGGCTTTTCGTGATTTCTCCCGTCTCTGCACCCACAGATTCCCACACAGCTCCCAGGCGGCCCAGAGGATGGAGGAGATGGGGGGGGGGGGGTCTTAGCTGGAGGGGTGGACCCGGCGTGGGGGCTGCCCACTCAGGAAACGGCAAGAACTTTGTCCGCGGAGGGTCACCGGCCAAACACAAACCCACACCCGAGGGGAGAAGCAGGGACTCACGCGGACAAAAGGCACCGGGGCCTTGGCAATCGCGGCGAGGAGAGGAGCTGGTTTCAGGCTGGGACTCGGCCCAGAACACGGTGTGATTTACGAGCTTAATCCGAGGCATGTTTACAGGACGGGAAGGCTTGATGTCGCAGCGATAGCAGCAGAGATGGGCCACACCTGCCTGCCTTCTGTGTAACTGGCTGCAAATCGCTCGTTGGAAAAGGTGGGATCTGGCAGAGCTTCCTCCCGCCAGCAAGAAAGATCAAAACCAAAGAATACCCTCTTCACCATCCACACGAGGACACGCACCAGGGAAGAGAAATGAGAAGAGACTGGAAGGAAACAGACCAAAATGGGAGTGGAGGCTGCTCACTGAAGCTCGGGGAGTTCCCTCTCCCTTCACACCTACGCCCCTTCGGGGTGTCCTCACCCCAGGCAGCTGAGGAAACAGGTGAAGAGAAGTGAACGCGGAGCTGACGGTGAGCCTCGCTGGTCGGGACGCACGGCGGGCGAGGCCAGGGGAGCCGCCGATGGCTGTGCTGGGGCAGATCCGGGAGCAGGAAGGGGCCCAAAGCGACGCTCTGTGAGCGCCCGCCGCAGGGGCAGGTGCGAGAGCCTTCGTTCCTGGTGTGCCCCAGTGCTGAGCCCGTGACAGCACAGCCAGTTCCACAGACGAGCAAGGCTGTGGGTCCTGCCTGGCTGTCCGCTCTCTCCTGCGACCCACTGCTCCCAGCAGCACCCACTGCTCCCAGCACCCACTGCTCCCAGCAGGACCCACTGCTCCCAGCAGCACCCACTGTTCCCAGCACCCACTGGGGAGGGGCTCCAGGCCAGGGCTGTGCTCTCTGAAAGGGCAGGCAACCTGAACAGCCTCCGTCTGAGCTGCCAGCAGATCCCATATCTTCCTAACCAACACCTGCACCCGATGAGGAATGGCCAGCGAGGCCGCGGCAAGGCTGGGAGTGAGGACCAGAGAGTGTGTGTGTATGTGTGTGTGTGTGTGTGAGAGAGAGAGAGAGAGACAGAGAGAGCGAGCGAGAGACACACACACACACACACACACACACACACCAAGGCAGGGGCGCCCCTACACTGAGAGGGGCTCCAGGGAGAAGACAAGTCCCCTCCCCGACTCCCACCCAGAACTGACCTGGGGAGACCACCCCCTTCCAACTCGACGCCACAGTCAAGCCAAGAACGTCCCTTGCTTCAAGCAAGCCCAGCACACGTGAAAGGAAGGCCGTGTGCTCATCGGCTCACACGGGCTGCATGCTCTTTACATTTCACACCGACCACAGGATGCTCTTTCGGGAGGTGACACGGAGCTGACGGAGGGCGAGGCAAGAAAACTGCTGACAGCCAGAGACCCGAGGGGTGTGGACGGGGACGGGGAGCTGGGTGTTGTCTGAACGCACCCCACCCTGCACCCTGATCCAGGCCGATCGTGCCCTGGGAAAGACTGAACTCCCAATGGGAAAGGAAGACAGTCATTGGAGCACCTCCTACCAAACAGCCAGGAAATTCCAGGGCAAGTGGGTAGGGAAACTGAGGCAGGAAAGTGTGAGCAAGGCCCAACAGCCCTGGCCGTGTGGCTCAGTGGACAGCGCACCTGCCCGCGGACCAAAGGGTCTCGTGTTCAACTCCCGGTCAAGGGCACGTACCAGGGTTGCAGGTTTGACCGCCCGCCCGGGTTACGGCTCGAGCAGGAGGAATCAATCCGTGTGTCTCACATCGATGTTTCTCTCTGCCTCTCCCCTCCTCCCTCCCTTCCACTCTCCCTAAAAACCATTGAAAACACTTCCCAGGGTGAGGATTAACCAAAACAAAGCGACAGAAAACAAAACACCAAGGCCAAACAGTGTGGGCAGTGGGCAGCCAGCCTGTCACTAGCAAGCCCTGGTGCCCCCAGCCGAGGGCTGGAGAGCAAACGGCGAGAAACCTCCCTAAGGGGCGAGCGCAGAAGGGAGGGGGAGGGCAAAGGCCCCTTCACTCCCCAGCAGAGCAGCGCAGCCTGGGGCTGGGCAAGGCAAAGTGGCAGGTGCTTCACAGGAATTCTGGGAAGGCCACACCAAGTAAACTGGGCCTGAGAGTTAATCTGCCCCGAGACAGCACGGAACTTGGACACCTACAGGCAGGAGGGCCTAGGAGGCCTCGGCCCAACCTGCTCTTCGGATCAGCTGAGCACCCGTCTGCGCGGCGTAAGCCAGCGGTGCAGGGCTGCTTAACACATGGGCTTGACCCAGCGCAGTCGAGGTCTCTCTATGGATCCATTTGCATGAGAAGACTGGGTGGGGGCTGGGACTCGACTCGACTCCACTCGACTCCGGTGTCGGGAAGGGGCCTAGCGGGACGACTAAGTCAGGAACACATGTGAAGCCCCCCAGGCCGGCCTGCTTTGCTCGCAGGTCAGGAGCCAAAGTCAGTCCAGTTCAGCGTAAACCCAAGGACCAAGCTGGGGGTGGGAGTGGGGGTGGGGGGGCGGTCAGAGGGGTTGGCACGCTCCGGCAGCCGCAGAGGCCAGAAGACAGACCCGGAAGAGTTAAGGCCACCCCGAAGGATGCTCTCCATGTCAGGGGTTCAAGTGCACAGCGAAGGGACCTTTGAGTTTCCTGTTTTTAAAACTTGCTTGGGATGAGGTTGGGACTGCACATGCACCCGTCCGGGTGGTCTGCGCCTGTCAGAACCATCGGGCACACGTGGCCTGGTCCACGTGCCTAAGTACAACGGAACCACGGCAGCCAGACACCGCGGGTGGGCAGCCTGGTGGCCGGAGTCGGGTGGCTGGCTCAGCTGGGGGTGGGGGGCAAGGAGCGTCACCCCCTGTGCCCACGGGCTCGAGCTGCAAGGCAGGGAAGACCACCACCTCATCCCTAACGTCCCTCCCACCTGGATCTTCCAGGACTTACATCCTGGTCAGGGAGAGGGCTTTAGCGTAAAAGGAAAGCAACTGTCCACAGTGAAAACACGCTAGCTAATACGTACGTGAACTGCAGTAGTTTAAAAAACACGTATAGTATAAATTTACCAGCATAAATACTTATTTGAGCACAATTGTTTCCCAATAATCAGTTTAAAAATTGTATAAGTGGCAGTTACTATAAGTAGGATATCTGCTCATGAAAACATTTAAAAAGCAGGACAGCCCGGCCAGCGTGGCTCAGTGGTTGAGCACTGACCTATGAAACAAGAGGTCATGGTTCGATTCCCCGTCAGGGCACATCCCCAGTGTGGGGCGTGCAGGAGGCAGTCGATGCATGAGTCTCTCTCATCACTGATGGTTCTCTCTCTCCCTCCCTGTCCCCTCCGCTCTGTGATCAATAAAAACACATTTAAAACAATGAAAAGCAGAACACTTCCTAGTCCTGCTGCTCACGCTGACGCGCTCCGTTTCTTCTGAGGACCTCAGCATGTGCTGCCAGTGGTCGTGTTCTCTCTCTGCTGGGAGCACGGGGACCCGCCCGCGGCTTTGTTCCAGAAATTTCCTTTTCTGCATCTTGGTTTCTCACCTATAAAAGCGGAGGGAGTGGCGAGTTGGACTGTTCGCATCCAAGATGTGAGGTTATGTCCCGTGAGCCCTGCACAGTCCACGTCTGCATCTGGGACAAGTGCAGGACGAGGCTCCTCATAACCCACAGGCGACTCCCCTAAACGCCGCCGCCCTCCCTCACCCACGGCTTCGCCTTCTGCCGTTTCAGTGACCCCTGGTCCACGGTGGCCCGAGAATATTAAATGGAAAATTCCAGAAACAAATAATTCATAAGTTTAAATTCCGTGCCATCCTCAGGCCAGGATGAAGCCTCAGTGTCCACTCCGTCCCGCCCGACGGGAACCCCCCTGGTCAGCGTGTCATGCCAGACGCCCTGCCTGCTGGTCACTCCGCAGCTGCCTCCGTTATCAGACCCCGTCTGGTCCGCAGGTCTGTGCTCTAGTGACCCTCGTTTACGTAACGTGCCATGTTCTCCCAGCTGTCACCGCGGCACTGATCCCACGGCTATTTCACTCCTCGTTACCGTCGTCAATCTCTAACTGTGCCTGATCTGCACATTGGCCTTCATCACAGGTGTGTGCGTCTAGGAGGAAACGTGGTGTGTACAGGGTCGGTACCACCCGCAGTTTAGGCCTCCACGGTGTCTGAAAACGCATCTCCCGGGGACCAGGGGCACCGTCAAGGGTGAATCGGCACCGGGACCACGCGGCCTCCCTCGGGGCAGGTCCTGTGTGGACAGCCTGTGACCACCACAACACCCAGAAGGCAGACCCTGCATGCCGCTCCCACGGCGCTCCCGGCTCCCACGGCCCTGCCCTGCCCTGAGCACCTGCGGCTCCCGACACAGATGCAGGGAACAGGCGCAGCGCGAGGCAGGACTCAGGGGAGAGGCACAGAGTCGGGCTGGGAAGGAGGCAGCGCTTTGCAAGGTCAGAGCCTCACTACCTAGGTTTTTTTCAGACCAAAGGGGAGCTTGCTGACCTTGAGGTGTTCCTCCTCCACTTCTGGTCCGCTTTGCTCAGTTACTGGCTCCGCGGGCTGGTCGGGTCCCAGCCCCAAGCCCAGGCCCAGGAGGCAGAGCGGGCACACAGCTGTGCACTCCTCTCCTGACCGACCTGTCTCCAGAGCTGGCAAGGCCCGGGGCATGGGGGCCCTGCATTGTCCTTGCTTCACAGGATCGGGAGATGCCAGCGTGCACATCAGAAGCAGCAGGCAGCATGGCGAGCACACACACGTGTGCGCGCACACACTCAGATACACACGGGGATACACACACACAGATACACACACACAGATACACACAGAGATACACACACACAGATACACACGGCGATACACACACAGATACACACGGGGATACACACACACAGATACACACGGGGATACACACACAGATACACACGGGGATACACACACACAGATACACACGGGGATATACACATAGATACACACGGGGATACACACACAGGGATACACACACACAGATACACACGGGGATACACACACGGGGATACACACACTGATACACATGGGGATACACATACACAGGGATACACACGGGGGATACACACACACACACACACACACACACACACCTGCAAGGATGCTTTCTGGCTGAAAGAAGGTAGAACTTTTTCCTGTGACGTTTACACACTCAGTTTTCAGTGTCAGAGAGAGGCCAGCTGCTGGAGGGAAAGGGCAGCACCTCCCACACGTGGTCCCTCAGCCTCTCGCCGAGAGAGCCACAGCGAGATGCGTACATACCCGGCCTGGGCGCTGTCCCGATACGGCAGCACGGAGAAGACGCTGCAGAAGGACCGCCTGCCACTGAGGAGGACGATTCTACAAAATGAAAAGAGAAAAAGAACAAACTAAATGCAAAGACTTTTAAATTTAAAAAATCCCTAGCGATGAAGCGCGCATGGGATTCGCAGCGGTGTCTGCCCCTCCCACCACCCCCACTGGCGCTGCCTCTGATCCCAACGTAAGCCCCCCGCTCGGCGAGTCCTCCTCCGTGCGACCTGCTGGCTGTGGGCTGCCCAGGCCTGACGCGCAGGGCTGAGCTGGGTGCCCGTGCTGTGCCCGCAGCCACATGAACCCCTGGCTCCCACCCGGCAGCCGCGGAGCCCGAGCGACGGGCCAGGACCCGAGCAGGAGACACGCAGGTGATCGTCAGGTGTCTCTCGGCTCCAGCGCGTGAGCTCTGGGGGCCAACGAGGGACCAGGACCAGCAGCCTCAGCCTCCGTCCTGCGACACGCTCCCGGAAACGGCTCCCGACGCTCTCACACAATCGGCGGGCACGCAGACAGGCATCAGCGAGCTCCCAACAGCACTGATCCTGGCATCGAGAATAACGTGTGCGAAAGAGAACGTCGGGTGGAAACAATGGAGAAACGAGTGGAAATTAAAAAACCACATTCTTGGGTGCCATGGCAACACATCAGGGCGAAGCTTGTTGGCTTCTGTTCTCTTTCCTTTCGTGACTGTCACCCTGGAGCCGGCGGACAAGACAGCACTGCACGCATCAGGTTGGGGGACCCTGACCTTGTCTCCCGTGACCTGCCGTGGCTCTCACGCTCGCAAGTCGGGCTTCCCAGCAGGGCGACGGCCTGTCTCCTTGCCCTTCCTGCCTCTCTGGTCCTCACGCACGGCACCCCCCGCGCCCCTCACTCACCACGCCGAAGGACTTGCACACCCACCGTCAAATCCCGCCTTGCCCGCCTCTGTCCTTAGCTATTCCTTCTGCCTGTTGTGCCCACACGGCACGCTCGGTGAACTCCCATTTGTCCCTCAACACTGGCTCCGCGGTCCCCTCCCCCGAGTTACTCACTCTCCTCGGCGCTGCTTCCGCTCCCGACTCCCACTTCAGGGGGGCACCGACCCCGAGCAGCTAACCAGGGGCTGCTCCCCTCTTCCCGTGGTGGGTGCAAGTGTGGCACCTGGCAGCCCCCTCCCTCCCCCCCCAACGCCCTGGGAGCACCGAGTCCCCGTCACCGGGGACAGGACTGCGGCCACTCACTGCACAGTGACTCCTGTCCACAGTGGCCCACAGGACCCAGCTTCACATACTGGGGGGCTTTCCTCTGAGCCCCGTGTCTCACATGGAAAGGAGAGGAATTGTAACTGCCTTGTTGGAACGTCGCAACAGCGCATGGAGCACAGGGAGCCAGTCAGAGCCCGTTCCTGGGGCGGGGGGGGGGGGTGTGTGGGGTGAGTTTCACCAGCGGGTCTCGGACGGAGAACCCTGCGGTCTGTGCTCCACAGATAGACGAGGACCACACGCGTGGCCTGTCTGTGAACGTACACACACACAGAGGTCCTCTTCTCCCTCAAGGGGGATTCTCATCGGCTGCCACAGCCCCGAGGCCTGCAGGCCACATGCCCGCCGCTCCCGGGTCCGCTCCTGGAGACCCAGCTGCCATGCGGCACCGTGCTGATTTGCTCAAGTAGATGTAATAGCAACTGCCCACAAGCGTCTATCGGACGCCAGATCCTACATATTTTAACGAAGGGGCACGGGAGGTGACGCACATGTGTGGTGACTGACCGTGGGCCCATCACCCCGTGGGCCCGAGGCCGCGCTCCTCCCCGAGACCAGAAGAGGCTCCTCCTGTGGGCTGGGCACCCAGGGCTCCTCGGACACCCAGTGACCTGCCTCCGTCTGGGCTGAGGGGGACTCTCAGCCTGGCCTGCCGGTCACCAGGCGGAGCGTGGGGTGGGGACAGAGGTGACCGATCCCCACAAGAGCCGTGACATCAGGGCTCTGTGACCCCGCTCGGCACAGCCTGGGCCTCTGTCCAGATGGGAGGAGAGCAGTTCTGCACCGCCCCCCCTCCCCCCCCACCCCACCCCCCGCTTTCCACCCGGGAGAAAAGCCTGGAACCTCCCTCTCCCCGCGCCACGCAAGGAAGGCAGGCATCGGGCAGACTTGTCTGGCTTAGCAGACGGCATCTCGTCACTCAGGACTGAAGTGCCCTCCTTCCCACACACAGACTTGTTGGGACACGTCCACTAGAACGAGAACATGAGCGCATGCACATGCCTGTGAAATGCGGGCATTCTTTCCACGGCTTCGGCTGCCGTGTGCCCCTCAGTAAATGAGCTGCTTTGTTCGGCTACACGAGAGCTCGCACTGGCCAGGAAGCCTGGGAGCGGCCGACAGCTCGCATCTCATTCGGAAAAGCTTGTTCCGCCAGCACAGGGCAGGCTCAGCAGCGAGCAGGTGCCTCTCTGGTCCAGCAGCTGGGCTGGGGGAGGCGAGGGAGGACCGCCCGCCTCTGGGCACGTCCCTTCCTTTTTCGGCCCCCACCGGCACCCGCCCGCTTTCTCAGGGACAGAGCAGAAGTCCCACAGTCTGCAGCGGTACCCGCCCCACGGAGCTGGAAACAGTCAATGCGGCCGCCGAGAACACATCCCACGTGTGTCCCGAAGTCGCTCTGGGATCCGGGGGCGGCAGGCCTCGGCCTGAGCAGCAAACACCAACGCGCGGCGAGCTCGTGCCTCTGCTTCTTACGCCAGCAGCTCCACGCAGTGACTCTGGAGCCCCGCGGGGTCCCGAGCTGGGGTTCCTGTGAACGTGCCGAATCGCCCTTTGTGAGCGCCAGGCAGTGTCCGTCCTGCACACGCACACGGACGTCAGACTCGCGGCCCCTGCACGCGTGTGCGCGTTTGCAGAAGCAGATCAGACGCAGCACAGGACGACACGACAGCCCCTCTCCGTTCCGATGGCCGCTTCGGAAACCGGCGCCTCCACGTCTCCCTCCGGCCACAGGCGCCCTCTCTCCTGCTGAGTGTCCTGCAAAGCCCAGTTTCCCGTCGGATGAGCAGGAAGCAGCACACGGAAGGGGAGGGCTTCAAAAGAGGCACTAACTGGGCCTCTGAGCGTTAGAGATCACAGTCCCCGACACAGGATCCGTCAGCACGGCAGCCCCCTGGCTGGGCTCCCTTGGGTCCAGGGTTTTCCAAACCCTCCCAGGAGGCTCCCTCTAACTTTCTTCTTCACGCAGCCCCTTTCTGTGCTTAGGAACGTGTTTCTGGTCTGAGGGAACCAGACCAGGCCACAAAGCCTGCGCCCCTGGTGAGATGTCGGAGGGCTCGGGACAGCCGGGAAATGCACTCGGCCCCTCACAGCTGAGAGAGCCCGTGGCCCACGTGCACTGCGTCTGCCTTCAACCCCGCAGCCCGGTGTCTGAGCAGATGGTCCAGGGTCCTCCAGAGCTTGTAGTGTTGCCTCTGACGCCCCAAACCAGCATCTGCTCTGTTCCTAGACCTCGAGGCGTCTCTCTTGGCCCGAGGAGGCCCGAGGTCTCCAGGTGGAATGTTCCAGTTGGGCAGGAATGTTCTCCTCCGGACAGAGAGCAGGCAGCCGACTTCAGAAGTTGGAGCGAAGAGAACGGCACGCACCACGTGGTGGCCGAGTCAGGGATGCAGGAACACGGCCCAGGTGTCCGCGGGCCAGGTGTCCACGCGAGGTGCCGGGCACACAGGCAGAAACATGCTCTCAGACGCTGCAGTTCACCCTCATGTGGCCAGGGAGCAGGAAGGAACACGCTGAGAACGTGTCGAGCCGGTTCCTCAAAGGCCGTATGGAGTCCTGGCCCGTGAGTGCGGCCTTACCTGGAGCCAGGGGCCTTGCCGAGGCAACCAGCCTAGGACGAGGCCATGCTGGACGGGGTGCGCCCTAGATCCAGGGACTGGGTTCAACAGGAGCGGGGTTTGGAGAACCCAGACACTGAGGGAAGACGGCCACGCGATGGGAGGTGGAGGCGGGAGGCACCCACGGAGGAAAGGGCCCTGAGCCTGGGCAAGTGCCTGGCCCCGTGCGGAGAGCAGGCCGAGTTTTGGTGCCCTGGCGCAGACCGTGTGGCTGAAGATGGTGTGATGAACTCTTTTTTTTTTTTTTTTTCAGAGAGAGAGAGGGAAGAAGGGAGGGAGAGAGAGAGAGAAACATCGATTGGTTGCCTCTCATACACACCCAGTTCTTTTTCTGCCTTCGGAGACGGGTTGGCGATGGGGAAGTCATGTTGGACTTGACAGTTGGAAAAGAAAGCAATGCTTGGCTGGGTTTGGGGAGAATAAAGATTTCAGAAAGTTCAGACTACGAAGTGGATGCCCGGGTTGCCGGCTGGATCCCAGTCGGGGGCATACAGGAGGCAGCAGATTGATGATTCTCTCACTGATGTTTCTCTCTCCCTCTCCCTTCCTCTCTCTGAAATCACGGGAGTGGCCGTGGAGATGGTGGTGGGCACTCGTGGAAAGAAGACCAGCAGCTCCGTGATGATAGCGCTGCCAGCATGTATGGCGTAGGCCTGCAAGGCATTTTCCCACCTGACCTGTGCCAGCTCCGCGCCCCCACCCCCGCGCTCCGATGCCCTGCGCCTCCTCACTCACCGCTGCGCTGGCCATGCTTCCCTTCATCCCGGCTCCCCCTTTCCCGTGCTCCCCTCTTGGCCCCTGTTCCTGCTCCAGGACCTGTCCCGGGCCCAGCCCACTCCAAGGCCAGTCTTCTAGGTCCCTCTTCTCAGGGCACCTTCCCTCCTCCGCCCCTGAACTGGAACAGTGCTGTCCCATACACCCGCCAATGTGGCAGGGCCCGGAGCAGCTGAGCGGCTGAGGTGTGGACTGAGCACGCTGGGAGAAGTGAGTGCGGCCGGCAGCCCGTTCCCTGGGGCTGCCCTCCAACGCAATGGGGCGCCTTCCACAGCACACTGTGCCCTCCCCGGGCTGGAGCCAGATATCAGAAACCCAAGCGCCTGCAGGGCCACAACCCTCCGAACACTGCCCCTTCCGGCCGCTGGTGGCGGCCGCGGTCCTGGCACCCGCTCCCTGACCCGCTCACTCCAGCAGGTCCCCCAATCCAGCTTCATGGTGCTCACTGATTCAGGACACGGGGAGGTGGTTCTGACTTGAAGCAGACCCACCCGCCATCGGACCACGCCTCCCGCTGAGGCTCACTTCCCCTCCACTTGCCTGGGGTCTGATGTCATGGAGAGCAGGGGGTGGGGAAGGGGGATGCAGAGAGAGCTGGGGGAACGCGGAGAGAACGGGGTGAACGTGGAGACGCCGAGGCCCCGGCTGTATCTCCACGCAGCTACCCTGACGTTACTGACCATGAGGCCGGCAGGAGTTTTGTGTTGCTTTCCGGTAACACAGGATTGTCTTTTCTCACGTCTGGCTTCCGGTTTCTGACCTTTCCCCTTTCCACCTTAAACTGTGCTGAAGGCTCAGGGTCAGGGCAGGCCCTGTGGGTCGCGGCCGAGGACAGGCCCTCCCTCCCGCCAGCCGCCCTCTGGTCCTGGCGGAGCTGGAGCCTCTGCCACGGCAGCAGGTCTGGGGACCGAGGAGCCTTGGCACCCACCGGAACAGCAAGCGCCCTGTCCGTCCGCCTGCAGCCTGAGTCACAGGAGGCGGGAGGGGCCCTGAGGGGTCAGAGGTCGGGTGAGCGGCTCCCTTCCCCGGGGGCAGGACGAGGCGGGCACAGCGGCACTGAGGCCCTTCTGTTCTCCCTTCGCCGTCTGCATGAACACGCGCCTCCTGCGTGAAGCCTCGTCCCCCAGCGTGGGCAGGAACCCTGTGTGAGGGGCCCCGACACGCGCTGTGGGCGTCCGGAGTGCCCCTGAGGGGGCATGGGAGGCCACCCCCATCCACTCCCCACCCCAGGGCTTCTGCAAGCTTAGCAGGACCCTCCTACCCACCACGGACCCCAGCCATCTGCTAGCAGGACCCTCCTACCCACCACGGACCCCAGCCGTCTGCTAGCAGGACCCTCCTACCCACCACGGACCCCAGCTATCCGCTGTCCCTGGCCCCTCTCTCCTCCCTCAGGACAGTCCGACCCCTCCCTCCTCCCTCAGGACAGTCCGACCCCTCCCTCCTCCCTCAGGACAGTCGGCCCCCCTCCCCCCTCCCTCAGGACAGTCGGCCCCCCTCCCTCCTCCCTCAGGACAGTCAGTCCCCCTCCCCCCTCCCTCAGGACAGTCGGTCTCCCTCCCCCCTCCCTTAGGACAGTCGCCCCCCTCCCTCCTCTCTCAGGACAGTCAGCCCCCCTCCCCCCTCCCTTAGGACAGTCGCCCCCCTCCCTCAGGACAGTCAGCCCCCTCCCCCCTCCCTCCTCCCCCAGGACAGTCGCCCCCCTCCCCCCTCCCCCAGGACAATGGCATGGCAGCCAGGGGCACTCCTTTCCTCTCTCTCAAAAAGCTGGGCCTCATCCTCCTCCTCGTCAGCTCCCAACCCCAGTTCCCTCCGTCACCTCAGGACTCGTACTGTCCCCCTGGTGTCCTCCAGGCCGACTTCCATCTAAGCACATCCCTCGTTGCTCCTAAACCTCCGTCTTCCTGCCCCTTTGGCGCAGGAGAGCAGTGGTCACCTGGGCCGTTAGTCCCCACTGGCCAGGCCACGGCCACAGCCTGCTGCTCCCCTCACAGCGGCCAGCGCTTGCTTCGTCCCAAATCCCAGTCCTCTGATCGTCAGATAAGCACACGGCCTCTCCTGCCCCTCAGCAACTTCCTCCAGGACTGCCGGCAGCAGCGTGCTCTCGCTGTGCCTGTGGCTCCTGGGCGAGGGTTTGCCGAGGAAGGCAAGGCGGGTCCGTAACGACACCGGCGATGCCGCTGGCGCCCACCCTGCATGAGCCGCACCCTCACTGCCCGCCGGCCCAGCCGTCACCTGGCCTGTGCCCTCGACGCACCCGGGGGTGGGGGTGCGCGTCACCCAGCCGCTCCTGTGGCTCTGCCCCTGACTTTACTAGAACTGAAGGCTTCCCTGCCCCTTTCGCGGTGAAGAGAGGACGGACAGAAACAGAAACAGAAACGTGGCTAAAGGGCGAGCGGTCCCACTAAACACGGCGTCAGGACGGCTGGGTTCAGGGACTGGGAGCCACCGAAGACAAACGCAGTGGTTACGTGAGCGAGGCACGTGATTGTAAGGGAGAGAGCGAGGCGGAACAGTCATTTAACAAACCCAGTTGGGTACGTTTTAGCTAAAAACCTCGTACTTAAAATAAGAAAATACGTTGACTGCAAATATTACTGGACAAAAAAGAGCTCCATGTCGCTATTCTAAAATTACTGAATAGCCCTTAATTATGTTCTCTGTTCACCTAAGGCTTAAAAAGTAGGTATAAACTTCAGGAAAACAAGTCTGTAAGCTGTAATCATGACTGTTCATGTTGTGCAACGTGTTTAATCAGTCATGCTGGGCCCTAACCCTTCCAGAAGTCTAACAGCCTTTTCGTCTGCGTGGACCAGACATTAGGGGCCTTTTCAACCAGCAGATCAGCAGAGTGGTCGGCCCTGGCACGGTGTCCCTAACGCCCCCGTTCGGGGGACCCACTTACCCAGGTCACAGGTCAGCAGAGGGGAGCTGCCCCTCAGGGTGCAGCACCAGGGACCCCAAGCCACCTTGGGCTCTGGTCCAACGCTGCCCTCGCTGCCACGAATGCACGCAGCCACCCCCCCACCGATGCGCCAGCAGTGATGACTCCGATCTGCGTGTCCCGGGACAATGTTCCTATCAGGGTCGTGTAAGCTTTCACGACCAGCGCTTTCCGAAAGGCCACGTGAAGCGGAGCTGGAGAAACAGGTGCCCGGTGCCACCAGCCAGGCAGTGCAGCCAGTGCCCAGGGCACCTACGGGCAAGGCCATGGCTCCCCCTCCTGCCGCTCCACAGCCGCACCCCGACGCGCCCCACACAGGCCTGGGGGGCATCAACTGACCAAGGCTCACGGCCCAGGTGAGAACAGAAAACAGCCCAACAAAGCAGAAAAAGGGAAAAGACAAAACACGAAAATTCAACTCTTTTTCTCTTCAAACGTTTCCATGCATATATATTTGTGTTGTATTCAAGACACAGTGCAGCCCTGGCCGGTGCGGCTCAGTGGATAGAGCCCGTCAGCCTGCAGACTGAAGGGTCCCTGGTCGATTCCCGTCAGGGCACAGGCCCGGGTTGTGGGCTCAATCCCCAGTGGGGGACGTGCAGGAGGCAGCCAATCCATGATTCTCTCTCATCATTGACGTTTCTGTCTCTCTCTCCCTCTCCCTTCCTCTCTGAAATCAATAAAAATATATTAGAAAAAGTAAAAGACACTGTGTGGTTAATCTAAATCTCACCGAGCCTCTGGGCAGTGTGAGGAAGCACTGCCTTCTACAGACTTCTTGGGACGATTCTGGCGGGAGGGGGGTGAAAGGTCACGGGAGAGCCTGCGCCTCACTTGGCCGTCCCGGCATCAGGCGTCCCTCGCCCTTCCCCCCGGACCCACCCCTCCCACAGCCGGGAGACTGAGGGCGGCATCCGAGGGAAGTACCTGCCGTTCCTCGTGTCGTGTTGCCGCATGTTCTTGATGAAATGGATCTTCTTAAAGCTCTTCGGTCTGGGCGAACCGGAGAGAGTTCGACATCTGAAAAACAAGGTCATTTAAAAAACACAGTCAGTGGCCTGCTGGACAGCTGAGCCATCTCCACACAAAGACAGGAAGGAAAGACCAGACAAATGGGGTGAGTCACCCCAGGATAATGAGGACAATATGGCTGGGAGCAAGGAAGCTTAAAAAAAACACCGAAGACAGACAACTTCCTTGATGATGCTGATAGTAACTTATACGAGTCCCCAAAAGCCAGCTCATGAAAACCACTGTTCTCAGTCACAGTCACACAGCCTGCCGGTTCCAAAGGCATCAGTCTTTCTTGCCATCCCCCAAACCCTCCTGCATCAACGCAGGGAACGGACATGGAAAACTGTAAACTTCAGGGTTCGGAGGGGAAGCGGCACGGGTGCAAAGCGGTGGAAAGTCCGAGTAAAACAACCCGGAACCATCTTTCCTGTCAGCAGCCTCTGGCCTGAGCTGCTTCGGTTCCAACTTGGTTCCACCTGGAGCCTCACTCGAATGAGGGGGCGGCTTCTTTCCCTTTTAAGATAGATTTTAAATAAATATTGGTTGGACGGAACGACTTAGACTGAAGTTATTTTTTCCTGGAATATACGACATGGGCTTGCACGGCGGGCTGACAGCACGGCCCACGGGCTGAAAGGTCTTTTTTGTGTGTGTTTTCACCGTCACCGGGCGCATTCCAAGCTCCACAGCTGCAGCAGCACGAAGGAGAGCAGAACACCCAGCACACCGAGTCTGACGTTCAGTCTCTCCTTGGAGAAGGGAGCCGTGACTTTTCTCTTTGGGTTTTTGCTACCAAATACCGTTGTTCACTTAGACCAGTGGTTCTCAACCTTCCTAATGCCGCGACCCTTTAATACAGTTCCTCATGTTGTGGGGACCCCCAACCATAAAATTATTTTCGTTGCTACTTCATAACTGTAATTTTGCTACCGTTATGAATCGTAATGTAAATATCTGTGTTTTCCGATGGTCGCCACCCACAGGTTGAGAACCGCTAGCAGGGTCACCTAAGACCATCGGAAAACACAGATATTTACGTTACGATTCATTAACAGTAGCACAATTACAGTTATGAAGTAGCAACGAAAATCATTTTATGGTTGGGGGTCCCCACAACATGAGGAACTGTGTTAAAGAGTCGTGGTGTTAGGAAGGTTGAGAACCACTGACTTAGAGCTTTCCGACCACAGGCCCTCAGGGCTGATTCTGCCATTGGGAGTGGGGACCCCAGAACTTAGCCTCAGAGAGGAAGTTGCGGGGAGCTGTGCCCACTGCCGAAGCCACAGCGAGGTCCGGGCCGGGTCCCCACCTTCAGTCAGGTCTGAACTTTGAGGCTTCAGGGACTAGAGCAGGGGTGGGCAAAGTTTTTGACTCGAGGGCCACAATGGGTTCTTAAACTGGACCGGAGGGCCGGAACAAAAGCATGGATGGAGTGTTTGTGTGAACTAATATAAATTCAAAGTAAAGGAGCGGAGGGGAGAGCAAGAGAACCCTCCGCTCTTTCGGCTCCGCGGGCCGGATAGAACAGCCGAACGGGCCGGATCCGGCCCGCGGGCCGTAGTTTGCCCACGGCTGGACTAGAGTAACAAGGCAACCAACAAGCAGGTGGGTGTGGGCAGGCAGGCTGAGGACCCAATGGGCGGGGTCACAGACCCACAGCCACCCAACCTCTCAAATCCCCCAAGGGCCAAGCTCGGGAAATTAGGTGCAGACCTTGGGGTGTCCATCCCCCGAGCCCCCTTGCCCAACTCTAGGAAGGGCCAGACTTTCTAGAAGCCTTTCACCAAAGGGCACTGACATTGATTTACTTTCTAAGAAGCAGCCCCTTCAAATGTGACTTTACTTGCAAACAATCACAGTGGAGCCATGAGTGCGACAGAAGCAAAGGCGTGATGTCAGGTATGTGGTGACCCTGCAGGAAAAGGGGGTTCCCTGGCCTTGGGTCTAGTCAGGTCGCTGCATCCGAGCAGGGTCCGCAGGCCCCACCCGCAAACTCGTCCCTTCCCTGGCGCTGCTGTGAGGGTTCCCGCGGGGGCGTATACCAGAGCTTCGCCAGCTGTCGGTGGCGCATGGTGCGGTCAAATGGAAATATGCACATCCGTGCATTTGCACATGGATGCACATATGCACACGTTTCAGGTGCTGTCGTTATTAAGACCATCAGCCTCAAAGGGTGCACAGCTTGTCACCACCCGCCCCCTATGCTGAAAGTGCAGTCCTCGTCAAGGGTCCTGAGTTCTTGGTTTTAAATAGGTTCTTTCAAAGACCTGCACGGCCTGCCGGAGGGCATTGAGCTGAGCTTCCTGTCGACTTGGGGGGAAGCACCCCCAAACCCCACTCCCCCTCAGGCTCTAACCCAGGTTCAGTCTCCTTGGGGCTCCTCCTGCCTTCTCGGGCAGCTCTGTGGAGCAGACCCAGGACCCCAATGGCCTCACTTCTATCCCAGAAATCCATGCTGGAGCCTGCAGTCACTCAAGGTCCCCAACTGTCTGTCTCCCACACGGCAGAAGATCCTCGAAGCACAGTCACTGGCGAGGGGCCTCTGAGAGTGTGAGGAAGCTCCCAGTGGATTCTGCACAGGGCGGGGCGTCAGTTGTGCCTCACACCCTCCCGCGCCTTCTCCACAGGAGAGCTTCCTGGGCCGGCCAGTCCAGGACAGTGGCCACAGCAAGCTGAGCAGGACTGTGAGCACCTTCCCATCCTGAGCACCTTCCCAGACCCAAGGAGGAACACCAGCTGCTCCCTGCCTCTGGGCCTGCAGAAAGGGCTGCAGGTCGGGGGACACAGCCCCCCAGGCCTCTGCAGAAACTGGGAGTCATCGGTGGCTGTTGGCACCAGCAGGGGAAGGAGGAGGGGCACCAGGCAGTCCCCATGGACCCAGACAGGCTGGAAACGGGGGCGGCGGCGGCTGCCATGTGTGCGCAGGTAGAGGAGGTTTTCTGGACACCTAGGGAGTCCGGGGCCCTTATTTCTAGGACACTAGGGAACCACCAGCCAGAAGAAACCCCCTCCTCGTCAATGCTCAGTGCTCAGACACTCACTAACAAACTCTGATGCACCAGAGAAACAAGACTTTGGAAAGGAGAACTTAACGAAGGTGCTTTCTGTGGCTCTCAGCGCCAATCGAGCTGCCTGGGCTCCCTCTCAAGGAGCCGTGTGCTGTCTTGCGTTTTTTCAGCATTCAGCTCCCCCCCCAGGGAGCCTAAGGCGCCCCAGAGAACCATGGTGTTAGCAACCATTGCCAAGGAAACCGAAGACTGAGCGCGTGTTGTGGCAGGGTGAGCAAGAACGAATTAATTTAGAAACGGCCTGAATTAGCATGTAAACATCCATTGTAAAACACACACATGAAGTGATGCAAAATTAAGTTGGGGTGGGATTAAATTAAAAGCTCATTTAATGAAAAATTAGCTCTTTCTTGTTAGCACTGATTACAGGACACACTCGGTTACGCAAAAGGCTTTTAATAGGTGCCTTGGAGCCACTCGTTCAATGTGCTGAGTTTAAAAGCAAGTTGGGCATTAGCATTCCACCCCCGTTCCCCCAAAACCAGTGCCATTAACGACAGGTTCATTTCACAGAACCCGGGGGCTGGGAGGACCGCAGCCAGCAGCCCCGTGCCCCTCCCGTTTTACAGATGGGAAGACTGAGGCCCCAGCGAAGCTAAGTGAACATCCAAGGCCATGTGACCGGTTTGTAGAAGAATCCAGCCAAGCCCTCAAGCCCCCTGACTCCTAACCTAAGGTCCCCTCCTGCCATGCTCATTTTATTTCCTAGGAACAAGGAAATTTCTAAGAAACAATTTTTAATTAAGAAAGAAGTCCATGGGAAAGTGAAGACTTCTTAAACTGCCTTGATTCCATTGACTTCTGACTGTTGGGTTTGGACAAGATGTGCTGGGAGCTCAGCAGTTTCTGGAAGAGCTGAGGGAGAGAAGCCGGCCTCACACTGCCTGTGTGTGCCACCAGGGGCTCAGCCTGGGCCGATTCTGAGAGGTGCAGGGTGACGGGCGTGTGACAGGAGCGCCGTGCCCAGCGCCTCCTCCTGGGCCCCTTCACCACCTGGAGCCCCTAAAGGGGAGCGACGTCTTCCCACCGGGCCCCCTTGGCGCACGGCCACAGGCGCCCTGAGGACGAGCTGCTCCGGCCCTGGGACACCAGGGCTTTCAGCTCCGTGCACCCGTGTCCCGTGTGTGGCACCTGCTCCGACACCAGAGCCGCCCGGTGCCTCCTGAGCACCGCCCCCGCCCCCCTTACTGACCACCTGGACCAGCGCCAGCCCGCACGGACCTCAGTGCAGCTTTTGCAGCTCTCCCTCCGGGAAGCAGCCCCTCTCCCAACTTTTACAACCGTGACGACGAAGGATGCTCGCACACGCCGCGTCTGTCACGCAGCTACACGCCATTCACCTGGGACGGGCCCAGAGGTCACAACTGTTTTCAAAAAGACATCCAAGTGGAAAGTGAACCGTCAGCCCCGCTGTCTCTTTGGAATAAAGTCAATGATGAGACTCAGGGGCATCTGACACGTTTGACCCGACCCAGGCCTGTCCCTGCTCCACCCTCCGCCCGGGTGGCCTGTGCACAAGACCCAGGACCTGGGGTGAGGCTCTGGGCCAGGAAGGAGCCGGCCCCAGGGTGAGCTGCTTCCCTCCACATCAGCACCTCCCAGGCCCAAAGGGAAGGGCCCGAGACTCCCCAATCCTGACCCACAGCCCGACACACGGTGCAGGCGTGGGTTCCTGGAGGAGCTGGTGTGAGCTGAGGGCACATCCTCCGCAGGCCCCCGACCGCTGCCACGCGTGTCCGTAGGCCAGCGCCCAGCTCGCTCAGCTCCTTCTGCAGGGGAGCCCCCACCGGCCACCGGCTGGGCGGGTGAGTGCTGCCTCCTCCAGGGGGCGGGTGGCAGAGGGGGTTAGAGGCGGCGGCACAGCTCAGCACTGCAGTCACCCAAAAAGGGGCCTGCCGGCACCTCTCATCTCCAGGGAGAAACGGAACAGCCCCGGAGCACGCACAGCTCCCCTCACACGTTGCCCAGCACCTGGCTGCCCAGGGCCCCGCGGGCACCGTCAAGCAAGCCCGGGGCTGTGACGGCTGCGTCACTCGTCACTCGGCACCTGGATGCGGCCCACGCTGGGCTGGCTTTGTCGCAAGCAGCTTTCCCAGGGAAGGGAGAAGGGCCCCCACATGCCCAGGGGGCGATTCAATCCTTTTCCAGTTCTCATGGCCTCAGGGCAGGGGTGTCAAAACAATGACCTGGGGCTCAGAAGGTCATTTTAAACACTTAAGTCTGCAGATCAGGAATTTCAACTTTGGCTGTGACCTTGTCCAGCGAGCCATTTACACACAGAAACGCAGGCCGGACGGACACTCACCTCCGCAGGGGGGCGTTCTCCTCAATGTCTTCCAGCGTCTCCAGGGAGGACCTCTGGGAGATGAGCCGGCGTCTGCAGAGAGAAGGGAGGAACCTGGGCGTTAAACCCGCCTTGTGAAAGGGACCAGGCGCTTCTGCACGTCTAAGAAATCAAGTCCAATGAAGTCGGATGAAAGCTCTCTCCACGAGGCCGCCGTGCTCCCAGCCTGCACGGTACAGGCCAGGCCCAGCGTGCCGTCCAGTTCCAGGGCCGCGTTGTGGCGACTAGGGAAGCGACTGCTCCCGTTTATGCTGCCATTTTCCCGAGACCAAAAAAGACAAGGTGGCTCTTACAGTGCGCACTCGGGCGCCGAGCGTCAGACAGCGCTGCGAAGTGTCCGAATAGTTAGTAGTCTGTACAAGGCTACCTGGTAAGTATTGCATTTTAAAGCCGTGTTAAATAAAATCGCAATCAGGGTGCAGTAACACCATTAGGATGCAATAAAAAAGTGACGGTCTCTGATGGCCATGATTTCAAAAGCCATTAGAAAAAAGGACGACCTATTCCCTCGTGAGAGTGTCTCAGAGACCAGTGAGGCACATATGGACACGTTTATCTTTTTTTAAAAATGTATTTAATTGATTTTTTACAGAGAGGAAGGGGGAGGGATAGAGAGTTAGAAACATCGATAACATCGATGAGAGAGAAACATCAATCAGCTGCCTCCTGCACACCCCCTACTGGGGATGTGCCCGCAACCAAAGTACATGCCCTTGACCGGAATCAAACCCGGGACCCTTCAGTCTGCAGGCTGATGCTCTATCCACTGAGCCACACCAGTCAGGGCTACGGCACGTTTAGACAATGCATTTGCTCCTTCCCGTTGCTGAAGAGCTGCAAACCGCCTGCCAAAGCCTCCTCAACCTCGTTTCTCTGGAGAACAGGCCCAGTTAACTGAGACTCCCTGGTATGGGACGGGGCGGGGCGGGGCGGGGCGGGGCGGGGCGGGGCGGCTGAACTTCACAGCGAAGCCACCTGAATAAGGACCTCATTTCCTGTAAGTGGTGTAGCTGAGGGGGTGCAAAGAGTCTGAATGGGTCTCTCTTTACCTTGAAAAAAAAATGGGACTAAAATTAGAGGGATAATTCTATTTTTGTATTACAGTTGACAAAACTTAGGTAAGAACATGCAGTTATAACTACGTTCCACTTTGTTCTAAAGAACAAAAAAATATAAAGTGAGACACTCTGAAAGCTCATTTCCACAAACTATTTAAGGGCGCCATCAACTTTCTAAGAGCCTTTTCTAATCTTTGCTATTCCAGTGCTTCCTAAATCGCTCATTCCACACGCCCTCCTCCATCGGCGAGCTGACGAATTTGTGGGTGTGTGAGCACCAAGAGTGTCCTCATGACCCAGGGCCTTCTGCACGGCCTGACCTTCAGCTCTGCAATGACTCACAAGAAACTTCCCGACGAAACTGCAATGCTGCCCGATTCCCAACGGTCAACCAGACCGGAGGCCACGGCTACGGGAGACGCTGGTCTTGCCTGCAAGGTGCAGGGGGCCTGAGGGATGGGGAGCTAACTTTATAGGCACCCCTGCGACTCGGGGCTCGGCTCACGGGACCCTAGGACAACAGCTCGCCACTGTGACTCGGAAGTGTCCAGGCCACAGCTGAGGCGTGGCCGCTCCCAGTCCTCGGCCAGGCTGGTCTGAAGTCCCAGCGGGACAGGCCGACGCCAGCAGGTCACACCCCTCGCGGCAGGCCCGCACCGCCTCATCCAAAGGCAGGGCAGTTCCACAAGGAGCGTGCGTGCCCATCAGCCTTGGACGTCCGTCCTGGGGTTGGAGGCTGGGAGCTTAGAAAATGCTTCCTCCTGGAGCCTCAGTCTCCTCGCCTATGAGATGGGAAAGTGCGAGGAAGAAGCAGAGACGCAGGAGTCCTTGGTGCAGGGCGGTCACTGACATGCAGCTACTGGGCTTTTGATGGACACTCGTTGCCTCCACTGGCGATGCACCCTGACTTGCCTTCTCCTCCAATGACCAGGATCAGGGGCTTCCTAGCTCTGCCAACCCCGATCCCAGGCAGGGCAGGGTCACCCCAAAAGGCCTTGTGCCTGAGCTTACCTGGGACCCTGCTCCTTCTATACAGGTACCCACAGAGCATAACTCACTCATTGGCCACCTATAAAATCAGCCCCTCCCCTCCCCGGGACTGTTCCTTTAAATTGGGCCGACACGCTTCCCTTTCTCATGAGAGCAACTAGCAGCGTTGTCTCCGAGATGCACAGCTTGGAAAGGACCAGCACGTTATACAGAGACCGTCACTGAGCACCATGGAAACAGATGCGGGGCTGCCCTTCCTGCACAAACAGGGACTTGTTGGCTGCCCCGAGGGCCTGCCCCGTGGTGGGAACACAGGGTGCTCACCTCTGCCCTCTGCCCTCTGCCCCCTGCCAGGTCCTCCCAAGCCATGTGGCACCCTCTCTCCTTGCTCCGTCCTCGGAAAGCCCGCAATGGAAGGAAAGAAGGCTCAGGGCAGGTGCCAACCACACCAGCCACGTCTGACCCACCGCTGAGCCCACTGCCAGGCAGACTCCTCACCACCAGGTACAGCCAACAAGCGAGGTCTGCACGTTGTCATGATGGACAATACCTCGTCTTGGACTACAAGATCCTGCCCTGATGAACCACAGACAGCCAGCAAGAGGCCGGCAGACTCAAACAGCAGCCCTGGGCCACGCCATCAAAGGGAACGGCTGCGTCCGGTCCTCAGAGCGAGTCCTCAGGTTCCGTCTGGTCTGACAAGGACACTCTGGCCCCTCCTCCCGCCTTAAGCACATGGAGGCCAGTGTGGGCCCCATGCAGCGCCCACAGGTAAGGCCACCTCCCCGAAGCCCCGGACTCCTCCTGGAACGCCACCTGGTTCTTGCTCCACTCGGCCGCCGGGACAAGGCTGTGCACCTGGTGGACACACTTGCACCCCATGAGTCCGCGCATCATCGGGGCTAATGGTCCATCTGTGAGTGCAAGTCCCTGTCCCTGGCCCGGCTGCTCACAGTGGAGGCAGAATAAACCCACTCGTGGAGGCTTAAGGAAGGTCACTGGGAGGAGAAGGAACCCAACAGGAATGCGTGTGACAGGACGAGGCGAGGCAGGACCACGGCCAGTGCTCTCAAGAGCCTCTTAGCACAAAACCGTCACTGGCTCCATCTTTAGGGCAGGAATGTGACCCACCACCCACACTGACCACCCACCACCCACACTGACCACCCACCCACGCTGACCACCCACCCACGCTGACACTGACCACCACCCCCACTGACCACCCACCCACACTGACCACCCACCCACGCTGACCACCCACCCACACTGACCATCCACCACCCACACTGACCACCCACCCACGCTGACCATCCACCCACACTGACCACCCACCCACCCACACTGACCCCCCACACTGACCACCCACCACCCACACTGACCCCCCACACTGACCACCCACTCACGCTGACCACCCACCCACGCTGACCACCCACCACCCATGCTGACCACCCCCCCACGCTGACCACCCACCCACACTGACCACCCACCCACGCTGACCACCCACCCCCCACACTGACCACCCACCCTCACTGATGACTGGGAGCAAACAGCCCCCAGCCTGGTCTAAGCTCGGTCGTCGTCCCGATGAACAGCACCCGGGACCCAGGAGAGTGAGGGGAGGTGGGAGCGGGGCCCAGGGCGCCTCCATCAGCATCGGGAAAGAGGGTGTCTCTTCTTGGCCGGGTGGGCAGAGCCCCTGGGAGAGAGGGCTAGCGTGGGCAGGACTCCGGGCTCGCTGCTGTCCCTGCTGACCGGTGAGGCCAGGACAGGGTGACCGGGGACCAGCAGTGCCAGCTCCTCATGGCTGATCCCCTTGTGGGGTAACCTGGGCAGCAGCTTAGCCCAAAGACCAGTGTGAGTTTGTGGGCACCACAGGGGCCAGCTCCAGTCTGAGAGGGAGGACCATACGATGAGGAGGGTGGCCCGTGGCCTCCGTGTCCAGGGAGGAGGTTAGACTGGATCTACGCGCTTCACCTGGTGCACGCCGGACCCCAGGGAGCGTAAAAATCTCCGGAGGCAAAACCAATTCCGAGGGCAAACACCCAGCCATGTGGGCGAAGCATCGCTACCACCTCTCCTCACAGAAGGGCCCTTGCCCACGTGCCACGTGGCTCTAACCCCCCCACCCCACCCCGCCCCACCCCGCAGGGGCCCCTCCGGCTGTGAGAGGCCACACGTGGGAGGAAGCACAGGCTTCACGGGCACCTCAGTCACACATGACGGTGAGCCGGGTCATGATCACCTCGGTGCGTCCAGACAGTTATGATGACAAAAAACCCAACCATAAAAGTAACTTATTCACAGTCACATGACACCCCACACTCGTAATTTACTTGCTTTGTCACTGTGTCTGTCTCCCGCTGACCTCCTCCCGCCCTAGACGGACTGACCACACCCGACTGTCAGCTGCTCCCGGAGGGACACCTCACCTGTCTGGCCCCAGGGAGGAGCCTCTCAGCAAAGGGCAGGCGCTCAGCCAAGGCTGAGTACACTGGGGACTCCCTCGTCTGGAGGGGGGGGGGGGGCAGGGGTCTGTGGACTTCCCCAGAGACCTCCCGACCTCCATGCGATGGCTCTCTGCCCACGGTGACCAGGGGCCTCCTCGTCCACATACAGGCTCCCTGTCTGTCACCCGAAGTCGTCCTCAGAAAGCCCCCGACCCCTCACTACAAGCAGGACAGGGAGGCAGACACCGTGCAGGAGGGGCGGGTGGGGGAGGGACAGCCCCCCACTCCCAGGCACAGCTGTGCAGTGCGCAGGGGTGAGGTGGGATCTGTTTAAAATGCATTTCTTCTGTTTAAGATCATTAAATGCTCATTTTTCCAAGTGGAATTTTATACGTCTCACTTAAAAAAAAATCAAACCAGGCCCGGCTGGTGTGGCTCAATGGTTGAGCACTGACCTATGAACCAGGACGTCAGGGTTCGATTCCCCAGTCACATGCCCAGGTTGTGGTTCAATCCCCAGTGTGGGGCGTGCAGGAGGCAGCCGATCCATGATTCTTTCTCTTCATTGATGTTTCTATCTCCCTCTCCCCTTCCCTTCCTCTCTGAAATCAATATATTAAAATTGACATTTAAAAAAATCACACCAGGAAATGCATCAAGTAGAAACTGAGGGTGAGCTGCTAACCCCAGGGCCCAGAGTTTGGTGTGCCTGTCAGTCATCAGAACCGTGAAAGGGAAAGGAAGGGCTGTCTTTCTAAACACAAAGGCAGTGAGGAAGAACGCCGCCCTGGCACAAAGCTGGAACCTGGCTCGACAGGAGCGTGGGGGCCGGTAGGAGCGTGGGGGCGGGTAGGAGCGTGGGGGCCGGTAGGAGCGTGGGGGTGGGTAGGAGCGTGGGGGCCGGTAGGAGCGTGGGGGTGGGTAGGAGCGTGGGGTCTCGGGAGACAGCAGCCGGGAGGGAATGAGGCTCCTCCCCAGGCGGGAGGCGTCCCCGGGGTGGGCACCCCACTCTGTCCAGCTCTGGCTATAGGTGAGGCTGCAAGAAGAGCAGTCACATAAAGGGCCCTGGTTGGTGGCTCACACCAGCTTGTGGGGAGGGGGGTGAAGGACCAGCAGTAGGATTAGGGCTCCAACCTCATCCCCAAGGTCTGGTGATCCCCGAGTGCCCAACAGCCTTCCCCACGTGGAGCTGCAGGTGTGGGAGCAGAGGCCTGAGACCACTCTAGGGGCGGGAGAGCTACCAGGACTAGCCCACTGCCCAGGTGGGGCAGGTGCTGCAGGGCCCAGCGAGGAGGTTGGGGGGGGGGGGGGGGCTGTGGTGGTGGTGGTGGATGGTGAAGGGGCAGGACAGCGAGGAGGCGGGGCCTGGTGGTGGTGGTGGATGGTGAGGGGGCAGGACTGTGAGGAGGCGGGGCCTGGTGGTGGTAGTGGTGGTGGTGGTGGATGGTGAGGAGGCAGGACAGCGAGGAGGCGGGGCCTGGTGGGGGAGGGGATGCAGGACGGTGAGGGGGCGGGGCCGGCGGCCAGCCTACATGCCTCCTCGGAGCCTCCTTCTCTGACTGGAGTCAGGAAGTTTTCATCAAGGGCCCCACCAGGGCCCAGCAGGAAAGGGCTGGGGCCACCAGCCTGGAAAGCAGAGCTGCCCTTTAGCAGATGGTGACCCCGTAGCAGGTCCTAAGATCGTCCCACTTCTCCTCAGACACGTTCGTCCTGGAAACTGCTCGGCACAAGGGCTGCGGAAGGGCAGGGCTGGACTGCACCTTGTGGACCAGGTCCCTGCAGAGAAGAAGGTCCACCCCCAGGAATTACACTTTCCCCAAACACCAGGCTCTCTAAGGCCAAACGCCCCTCTAAATGCCACGGTTCTAGCCGGCGTTTCTCTAGCAGCTGAGCTGTCGAGGCCGCAGCACCACGCTCGCTCTCCGGACTCCGCTGCTAAAGGATGACAACTTGGCTCGAGATCTGCCAACTCCACAGCCGGGACTCCAGATGCTCATGGAGCAGAAGTCAAGTCAGATTGTGTTCACTGAAGGAGCAAACTGTTTGCAGCAACACATATGTGTTCACAGATGAAGACAGAAAAGGCAGCTGTCGCCTCTGAGCAGACACCACTGTCTCGGAGCAGAAGCGCCTTGGCTTCGGCCTGGCGACGCCTTCTTCAGACACGACTTGGCTCACTCCGTGGACCTACGCTTTGTCTCGTAGCCAAGCCGCTGATGAACCTGAGTGTGGCCTTGCCGGCTCACCTGGCAGCGGCTGCTGGATGGGCTGAGAGGAAATCCCAAGGACAGCGCGGGCTCTGACACTGCCCTGCACACGGCTGGGCAGGTGACCAGGCTGCAGCCACCCACAGAGCACCCTGTGGGCCCGTCCACCCTGCAATGGGCACCCAGCTGGCGGCTTGTGAGGGAAAAGCCGCCTGGCCCCACGGCACTTCTGTGCCCAAAGCCGGACCCACACCCAGGACACCCACACCCAGGACACCCACACCCAGGACTCCCATACCCAGGACAACCACAGAAGCATTTCAACTCCCCACAGTCACAGGCGTCTTCCTTGTAAAGGACGAAAAATAGGGTCACCTTTAAGAAAAGGAGAGATGCGTGATCCAGGAACGGAGGAAACGCAGGAAACGGACTTGGAGTCTGGCTGTTTTAACGTCTCCAGCTGACGAACCAGGCACAAGTCAAGTATAACTCCACACAAAACTGCCCGTCCTTGTTCGACTGCTTCCACGTTTTCACATGCGGGTCATGGAAACAGGCCCGACTGTTCACAGAGGACGGACACAAAGGCACTCGCTGCCCGTTTGCTTTTGTTCTACGGTCTCATCAGACTCGTCAAATTCTGGAAAACCAAGGTGTGAGGTCATCGCGGCGCTCAGGGCTTTGAGAGAATTTAAAACCTGGCGGGACTCACGCCGCAGATCTCCCAGGGCCCCTGCCCACGCACCCTGTCCGTCCTGCCACTTCCCACCTGGAGACGCACTTCATTCCCTCTGGCACAAGTTCAAGGCCGCCAAAAGGCACCTGCCCAGGCTCCCAGACGCCTTGGGTTTCAGGAGAGAAAGGGGGGGCCACGGGTTGAGTGACAGCTGACTCTCCTGCTCAGCCCCACCCCTCGGGCGGAGCCTTGCCCTGCAGCTGAGGGAGCAAGCTGAACAAGCGTGCAGGAAGGAGAAACCAGAAGCAGTTGTACTGGGGAGGGCGAGGAGGGGGGGGGGGGAGGGGGGGGCGCGGACGGAATCAGGAAAGCCTGGGGTCTGTGAGGCTGATGAGCAAACGGCCTTGTCCTTGCTACATCACATGCTGGATGCCCACTGTGGGGGGTGGACACGAGGGGGGGGGGCCAAGCCAGGACAGGGTGCGGTGTGAGGGATACGCAGCAACGGAAAACCACTCAGAATGAAGGGCCAGCTCCATCGTGGAGGAACAAGAGCCCATTGAGGCAGCATAACCAGTCCCAGGAGTTTGGGTCAGCTCGTGTGCGTTCCTGGTGGGCATCAGCGTTCCAGGAAGCGGATCCAGCGTTCCCTGTGCAGGGCTCCCTGCGCCAGGTGGGGAGGGTGGCTGGGCGTCCTGCATGTGGACGCAGAGGTCACGGTCAGGACAGACAGGTGTGGCGCGTGGGAAGCAGAGGCAGGCACAGTGAGCTCACAGGGGCCAGTTTAACGGGAAGACGGGCGAGTACCCCTGAGAAGGACTGCCCAGACCCATATGGACGGCTGACAGGTAACCCAGGAAGGACTTCTCACACACACGCTCCCAGGAGGGGCCGACCCCGATGGAGCAGCCAGTGTGTGTAAGGCCCGGAGGACTCCCCGAGCAGAGTCAGGGCAGGAGCCAGCAGGAGCCAGGAGGCAGCTGGGCTCCCAGCAGACCAGGGCCAGTTCTAGAGGGAGCTGCAGAGACCCCACGGGCCAAGTGAACACCCACCGATGAGTGGGGTGGGGCTGGCACCAGCTCGAGTGCTGCACATGTGTGTGCACATATGTGCACGTGTGTGTTGCTCATGTAGTGTTTCTTCTGAGACCAGAACAAGGAGGTGCCCGCAGGACTGATGGGGGGGTTGGGGAGGAGTAGGTGCAAGCAGAAGGCTGAGTTGCTTCCTCAGAGGAGGCTGGCGGCAGCCTCCCAGCCCCCTGAAGGTTCAGTCCCGGCCCGGCCTCCGCGCAGCCCAGCCTTCAGGAGCCGGTTTCATCCAGGACTCTCGTCTCTGCACTCAGGATGGGCCGTCTCTGCAACACCCACCTTGGCAAGTGGTGGCCTCGCCTGCAGTTCTCAATCAGGGGCTTCGGGGTGCTTTCCACGAAGGCGGCTGCATGCCGGACACTTTCTAGGCCAGACAGACCCACATTCATTTTCCATCAGAAACGAAACGTGGGGTTTGCAGGCGTGTGGCACAAGGAGGAGGCCACACGCCTGCCCCTGGCCCCGTCCGGACGAGCTGAGCTGTCAGTAACCAGACCAGCAGGGCCTGGGGCAGCGGTCGCTGCTGAGGGCATTTATTTACCGGGACCTTCAGGAGCTGCCTCCCCACAATCCCCCCCCCCCACCCCACCAGTCTCTCCCTTGGTTTCCAGCATGACCCCGCCCTGTTCCGAGGGCCTTCCATGGAAATGGATTTTGACAGCTCGGAAACAGCATTCGATAATTTCTAGCAGATTCACGATGGATGGGATTTCGTCCATCGTTATTTTGCAGTTTTTCAGATTCACGGTGACCAGTGTTCAATAGCAGCTCATGGAAATGAAGATTGATGCTTCCTTATCCACCCAGCTTCAGCCAACACATCCCTTTTCCTTCCAGGAAATGAGCTCATCCCTTCCTGAAAACCTTTAAAAAAAATGCCTCGTTTCTCCCTGACCACTGAAGTCTATTCCCATTGCTGTACACGGAATGGGCACAGCGGAACCCGACTGCACGGGGAGTTACGGGGTGAGGGATGCCTGAGGGTGACCAAACCTCACTTCAGAGGAAACTCAGAATCTGCTCCATCCACCTGCACCGAGCCCTCCACCTGCACCTGCTCTGCAAAGCCGGCCTGACATTTCCTGATTCCTGTATGTGGTGTCTTCACCGCATTTGGAAATATTCCTATCTGAACACTTGCAGAGTGACCGCCTTTTCTCTGGTCCCACACCCGGATCTGCACGCTGACCGCACGCACCTGGAGGACAGACTGCTGTCGTCCTTCTCCGAATCCCCTTCCACGAGCAGAATGTTCCCTTGGTGCCCAGCACACCCTAAGTGCAGCATGGACAGTGCCCACGGCCCCCCGCCAGGGGCAGGGGCGGCTCTTCTCTCTCCCGCAAGTCGGAGGAGCACGTTTCTGAGAGACTCTCCCGCCCCGAGAGCCTCAGCAAGACGCACACCCCGCCTCTGCGAGGAAGAGGCCCCAACAACGCGGGGCCCAGAGAGCATCAGCCCGCGGGCCTCACTTGTTTTTGAGCATCAGAACATGGTTGGTTTGACTTTCAAAGTAAGCCTTAGGCCAACCCTACACATAACCTAGAACAATGACCAATGTTGAGAACATATGAGAATAATTATTTACCGTATACATCTGAATGGACACTTTACTTGTAACTCAATCACTCTTAGAGCAACAAAGTGAGTTTGATAAACAGTAAATCTTAAACCAGGAGTTGTGACTGGCACTTCTGGTCCTTGGTCAATCTCAGCACCTACTTATCTTCTGGTCTCAGTTGTACATATGGAGATAATCCCAACGGACACAGATGAGTAGGTGCCGACCATTTTCAAACATCTCAGGGTCCAATCCAATTCAGTGTGGAGGTGAAGTTTAGCTGCACAAAATCACATGACTCTGGCAGCACAAGCTAACTGACGTGTAACGAATGGACAGGTGGTCACCAGTGCGACAGGGCTTGCTGTAGAACACGCCGAGTTTAGATTTTACTGCAGCTTTAAAAACCTTTGTGTCACTAGATATGTCTGTAAGTATATAATGTGCACACATAAACGTCAAACCTCAAAATGTTAAACGGAGAATTACCCCATGTGTCCTGCAACTCCATTACCAGACGTAACCCCAGGACAATGAAAGCACACCCACACGAAAGTGTGGACACGAATGTCCACAGCAGCAGCATTTACAACAGCCAAGACGCGAAAACAACCCAATGCCCATCAGCGGATGAGGGGACGAATAAAATGCACTATTATTCAGCCACAGGAAGGACAGAAGTCCTGACATCTGACACGGAATGGATGAACTTGGAAACACTGCCTAAACGAAAGCAGCAGCCACAAGCGGCCACAGAGCGTAAGATGCCACGGGCAGGATCCACCCAGTAGAGGCCAAGCCACAGACCGAAGGAGATTCGTGGCTGTGCAGGCCTGGGCGTGGGGAGTGGGAGGAATGGGGCGTGACCGCTAATGGCCATGGGGTTTCTCTTCTGGGTGATGAAAGGAGTCTAAAATTAGATACTGGCAACTGTCACACAACTCTATGAATATTCTAGAAACCACTGAATAGTACGCTTTAAATGAATGGCGTATGAATTACAAACCGTTAAAACAGTTGTATGAAATTTACACATGTCAAACTTACATACACAGTTACAAAACTTATCCTGCCTAATAAAGAGGGAATATGCTAATTGACCGCCATACCTTCACAAAGATGGCGGCACCACAGTCAATAAGGAGGGAATATGCTAATTGACTGCCACGCCCTCAAAGATGGCGGTGCCCACAGCCACAAGATGGCAGGCCCAGTCCCCTCAGCCCCACCGGGGCAGCGGGCACACGGCCCAGCCGCTCCACGTGCCTGCCTCCAGAGTCCCCCAGTTCCCTCAGCCCCCCAGCTGCCCAGGGCCGGCCCGAGGCGCAGGTAAGCCTCGGATGTCGGCTGCCCAGCCACGCAGGGCCACCCGAGGCTCAGGTAACCAGGGTCGGCCGAGGCTTGCGCTGCCGGCAGTGGCAGCAGCAGAGGTGTGATGGGGCATCGCCTTCCCGATTGCCAGGTTGCCTCCTGCCCCTGAGGGCTCCCGGACTGTGAGAGGGGGCAGGCCGGGCTGAGGGACCCCCCCTCCAGTGCATGAATTTTCATACACTGGGCCTCTAGTGTATTATAAAATGTGTATATGTAAGTAGACATACTTTGGAAAAAATACACGGTGACATGAATCAGCCATTTGTGGACCGCCTAACGCCCTTGCTGAGACCCTGGGGCTCTAGATTATAAAATTCTGAAAACAACGGATTGGTTCCGTTTCCTTTGATTAGCACCCCAGAGGCTGAGCTGGATGGACCCGCCCAGGCCAGAGCTAGATGGTGGGAGTGAGGACCTGCCCAGACCCTCTCATCGCAGAGCCCCCCCTTTCCTTTCTAATGTGGGGGAGGGACTTTCAGCCGCAGGCACAGGTGAGCATGGAAGGCAACTCATCACGTTCCCCTGGGGAGCCTGAAGCTGCATCATCAAACCTGCTGACAGCCCCCGTCCACCCTTCTCCCTGCCTCCCCACAGGGCACAGAGGAAGCCCCACTGCACACCCCAGAGGGGGTTTGTTTGGAGGCTGGGACACACGTGCAGACGCTCTTCTTGGAGAGGCAGCATGTGTTCCAGGAGAGCCGCAGGCGGCACCCGGGAGGAGGAGGAGGAGGAGGAAGGCAGTGCCTGTCCTGGGCCTGTCAGGGTCCGTCCGGGGAGGGAGGGGGAGTGGGCAGCGTCATCTCTGAGCAGCTTGTGCGGAGCTCGGTGGAAATGTATGGTCAGTGCGGCTGCCTCCCCGCAGACACTGGCCGCCCGGTGCAGGCTGCGCAGGGAAGGTTCCCAACAGAGGCTGCGGCCGAGAGCCGAGCCTGAAACCACGCGATCTTCACTCAGATGTCATGTGCAGTCCACTAACTGCTTCTCTGGCAAAAGCCCACCCAAGGGGTTGAATGGCCCCTTTGTGCCAGGGCTCGGGGACGGCACCACACGGTCATGATGGAAAAGAACAATTCTGAACTCCTTGCGAGTTGGCGATACACCGTTTTCAACCGACGTTTGCAGAAAGCAATGGACTGAAACGAATGCAATCAGCTGCCATTCATTTTCCTAAGGATGTTCAATGGTGTCGTTCTCTCTTTCCTTTAACCCTCACCGAGGATATGTGGTTGTTTTTTATTTTTTTAGATTTTTTTAGATTTTTTTTTTTTTTTTTTTTTTTTACTTTTGAGAGAGAGAGGAAGAGAAAGACAGAAACATCGATCGGTTGCCTCCCATACTCACCCCGATTGAGGTTGTGCCCCCACCGGGAACTGAACCCACAACCTTTGGTGCATTGACAACCACCCAACCGAGCCACCGGCCAGGGCTCAATGGTGCCATTCCTCAGTGAGGGACCTGTGAGCTGTGGCCCTGGCCCTCCGAGGGTCTGGGCATCTTCTAACACCAGGTGCAGAACAGGCCTGTGTGCACCTGTGTCCACCTTCCCCTCTTTTCTGAAGTCCCTCTGAGCCCAAGAAAAGACCAGAAGCCACTGCTCTCGGGCAAGAGGTGGTGCTTAGAGGGCAGCGGGGGTGGCAGGGCCGGGTCCAGACCCAGTTCTGTCTCTGCCATGTGACTTGGAGCAAGCTGTCATTGTCACAGTCGTCACCACATATACAAGCGTTCAAGGTTCTCCCAGGGCGGGGGAGGGACCCTTCTTCCTGCCAAGGACCACTTGGGTGTTTACAATGTTGTTCGAGCCCATACAGAATTATCAGCTTAAAAACTAGCCTGCGGTATCTGTTCCAACAGTTAATTAACTCGCCCTCATGCCATGGCAGGGCTGGACCAGATGATTTCTCGGGTCTTATATGGTCCACAGGCCAGATGTTCCCACCCCTTCTAGGAGTTACGATATAAAGAAGCATAAAGGAAGGTAAGACCTGGCCCCTGCTCTGGGTGGCTCACCACCTAGGATGGAGATGGCAGACACAGCTCTAAAATCTTTTAAGATTTTGGTTAAATACAGACCAGAGCTTGGGATGCAATCAAGCTCGGAGCCCTGCCCTGTTCAGCAGGGATGCAAGGCCGATGGGGTGTGGGACCCAGAGTTCCATGAGGGTGTACGTGGGGAGGGGGAGTGCCCAGTGAGGAAGTGGTCCGTGGGTGCCAGGCCACTAGGGGTCAGTGGGTGGCAGGGATGTTGGAAAAAGCTGAGGGGAGTGTAAGCCATAGCGGAGTGGAAGTGGGGGCCCGCCCTGAAATTGGGTAGGTTCCTTAGGAGAAACAGTCACACTTTGATCTGTCAAAGGGAAAATAAAGAATAGCAAAACAGAAAGACTGTACAATTTCGCCAAGAATGGAGGCATGGAAAAAGACACGTAGGGCCGATGAGAAGAGAGTATTCCACCAGGGGACGGCTCAACACACGTGAGCGTTCCCTCCACCCGGCACCGAGCTCACCGGGATGACAAACTGTCCCTCCTGTGTGCGTGCCATTGTCCATCCGCTACCTGCTAAGCACCCACGACACGGTGCTGGGGCATCAAGGACGAACAGAGCACAGTCCCTGCCCTCAAGGACAACCTGGTGGGGAGACACCTTAAGAGAGAATTTGGCCGGTGGGTGTGGCTCAGGGGTTGAGCACTGACCCAGGAACCAAGAGGCCCCCAGTTCAATTCCTGTCAGGGCACATGCCCGGGTTGCGTGCAGAAGGCAGCTGATCAATGATTCTCATCATTGATGTTTCTATGTCTCTCTCTCCCTCTCCCTTCCTCTCTCTCTAAAATCAATAGACATAAAAAAGAGAGAATTATGAAAGTGGAGAGAGCAATGACAGATGTGTCTGAGGTGTTGAGGGAGCAAGAAGGGGGACCCCAGGCCTCAGGGCAGGGCCAAGGAGGAGCAAACCAGGAAGGCTCCCTGGGGTCAGTGCTGGGCTGGACCTGGGAGACCACGAATCCTGGTGAGAACACTGATCCAGCTGTGCAGTCACGTGTCAGCGAAGGCCACCGGCCCCAACACTCACCCACTCATCTCCAGGGGCAAAGCAGACCTCACCCTCTCTGCAACCCACGCAGATGGGAAAAGGCCCTCACGTTGGTCCTCGTTCCCTGCTCCGTCCACGCGATTTCCGTTCCTGCATGCTCAGATGTGTCCTCTGAAACGGACGCTAGTCAAGCGTCAGGATGCGCCAGGCTCACTCCGAGGCTGGACTTGCCTACTCCATCGCTCCACAGCTCCATCCTCACAACCAGCACGAGCCCTTTTCCCCGGGTCTAGTTAACCCAGCGTCTGGCTCCTGATTTTAAGCGAATAAAAAGCATATGGGGCAGACACAGACCCACGGCTGTCAACATGCTGCGAGAAGCCGTGGGTATGGTCTTGGGACCAGGCAACCCAGCGGACAGCTCGGCAGCCGCCCTGCCGCCCAGCCCTCCAGAGGTCAGAGCGAAGATGCAAAAGAAAGGGGCCTTCACCCTACGCATGCCTCACACTCCTTCAAACAGCAAAGTCAGGAAGGCTCAGCCACAAGTTTTTAGTTCATTTTGCAAACAGTACATATACCATGCACTTTGCTAAGGTTTTTACAGACATCTGTGCATTTAATTCTTACTCCTGTAAGGCTGGTACTATTGTGACTCCCATTTTACAGATGGAGAAACTGAGGTACCAACATGGAATGTAACTTGCCCAAGGCCACAGAGCCAGGGGCAGTGTAGATAAGGAACAGGGCAGCTTCTATACTCAGCAGTCTGAGGTGGCACTCGGACAGAGATGCCTTTTTATGAGGTGAAGCAGAGTTTGCTACCCCAAAATGTGTCTTTTAAAAAAGATAGTGACCATTTTAAGCTGGTTATCTTTCATTTTATTTTTTTGTTAATCCTCACCCAAGGACATTTTTCCATTGATTTTTAGAGAGAGTGGAAGGAAGAGGGAGGGAGAGAGAACCATCGATGTGAGAGAGACACATCTATTGGTTGCCTCCTGCACGAGCCCTGACCAGGGCCGGTGAACCTGAAACCAAGTCCGTGCCCTTGACCGGAATCAAACCCAGGACCCTTCAGTTCGCAGGCCAACGCTCTGTCCACTGAGCCAAACTGGCTAGGGCTTAAGGTGGTTATTTTTAAGAAATGAAAGACTCAGGAAAAACCTTTGACTCCCCTTCTCCCTGACTGTCTACGAGAATCTGGGTCGAGGACCTGCTGGTCCAGTGTAACATGAAGTAACGTGTGAGACAGACAGGGGGACCTCCTTGGTCTCATTGTTACAGGTGGCCCTGCAACCACCTACCCACCAAGCATCAGCCTTCCCATCTCCGTGTGAACTGCCTTCCTGCCCTTTGCAGCCCCAAACCACAACCGCTCCTCTCCTCCCGAGTTCAAGGGGGCAGATAAGCCTTCACCCTTGGTCTCGTAATCTTGTGAAACCCCTGTATGTACATAGGATACATTTAGTCATTTTCTCCTGTTAATGTAAATGTGAGCAGTAAACCAGCTGAAGAGCTTCGATAGGTCGAATAAAAATGACTTCTCCTCCCACACGTGCACCTGGGTAGCCGCTAACCTGTGTCTCCTAGGGAGGGAGATGGCTCAGTGACCGCTCCTCCCACAGTGCTGGCAGCCCCACGCCACCACCAAGCCCAGGCACAGCCCGCTGCCCCAGGCTGCCCAGGGCCACGTGGTGGCTGGCTCCAATTAGGGGAGAAGCCAAGGGGATTTCAAAGGCACCCCAGGAGAGCCCCTGCAGGTCACAGCCACTCCAACCCCTCAGGCACTTCTCTGAGCCACAGGACACTGCTCCAGTCCTTGTCTCCTGAAGTCTGTTTCAAAGGAACTGAGGCGCTTTCTGTTCCTGCCGTGTTGGAAGGGAAGCTGTTTTAGCTTCAAACCACTTCAAAGTTTATTTTCAAATGAGAGTTATTTTGCCAAAGAAATAAGTAAGTTTTACCCAAGCAGGGAGCGATGACGGGTCTAAAAATAACGTTGACTTTGGAACCTTGGATGGGGCCGCGCTTGGAACTCGCCGGCCCACCGACATGAGAAATGACTGCTTTCCTGGCAGGCCAGGAGCTGCTCGGTGAAATATCTGACCGCACAAGTGTCACATGTTCCATCGTCGGATTGGGTCTTCAGGCGACTGGAGCCTGTGGGCGGCCCTCTGGGGTGATGGGCAGGTGCACGGACCCCTCTTTCTCCTCAGGATGGGGGAGGCCTCGGCAGAGGGAGGTGGAGGGGGGCATCTCCTGATGGCTCAACAGTCAGCCCTAGGCTGGGCACAGCTTTGCTCTGTGCCCCATTTTTTCTTTTTTTCCATTAAAAATAATGTTTTGATGGTGGTAAAATAAACACATAACCTGGCATTACCATTCCAACCATGTTTACGTGTACGATTCAGTGGCATTAGCACATTTACATTGTTGTGCGGTGAGCACTGCCATCCACCTGTGAAATTCTTCGTCGTCCCGGACTGAAACTGCGCCCCCCACGCCCCCTTGGCAACCACCGCTGTCCTGTCCATGAAGTTCTATAAACATGACGGCGCAGGTGACTCTTACAAGCAGAGTCTCATTTCCCTTTTGTGACTGGCTCACTTCACTGAGCATGACGTCCTCAAGGTTCATCCCTTCTACGCACATGTCAGAATTTCTTGCCTTTTTTATTACAGAGCAAAGTGGACATTTACTGAGTACAGACCCCCACGTGGGGAGGGGGCAAGAGCCCCCTTTCCTTGTTCAGGCTGAACTGTAGTCGATGCCACACCGTGTGCAGACATTCCTCCGCTGACGACACGGCTGCTTCCACCTTTCGGCTGCCATGAGCACAGGGGCAAAGGGCTGCTGATGTGCCACACCTGCCGTTTACACTCTGGGGGAACCTGACATCCGTTCACCAGATGCCCCAGGGCTGCCCGGAGGGGCCTCAGGGTGGGAGGTGGCCCCAGGAACTGCCTGGCTCCATCCTGCCCCTTAGCCGGGTATCACCCCAGGACCTGCCAGCTCAGCTCTCAGTGCTCACGGAACCTGCCCGTTGCTCTTAAGTGTGGGAACGGAGAAAGGGCACAAGCCCTTGAACACCCAGTCTCCTTCCATGCCCCACACCCCCTTCCCTCCAATGAAGCAAAGCGACCTGCTGAGCTCCCCCCGAGCACATCTTGAGCAGCAGGGCCCTGCTGGGGGTGGCCCCGCCCATCCTCCCTCACACCCCTCTCCGCACGCTGGGTCCCTCCTTGCTCCCACGGCATCCTGAGCAGAGCTCTGCCACCACAGCCCTGCACTGTCCTGCGTGTTCTCGTCTGGCTCCCCTCCGTGCTCAGGGCTCCCTCCATCCAGAGCTATACCTCCTGTTGGGTGCACAATGAATACCTGTGGAATGACTGAACAAACCAAAATAATCAGCACCCCAAACCCTCCAAACAATGAACAGTACACCGACTATAGCGGACAGATGTAAGCAATGATTCCACAGGGTGACACCTGTGCAACTTTACAGCGTATTTTGAATGAGGTAATAAAACTGCAAAAAAGGAGGCATCCTATATAATAAAGAGGTAATATGCAAATTGACCCTCACACCCTCACAAAGATGGCTGCCTACAACCAGGTCAGCAGGGGGGTTAGTGAGGGACGACCAAATGACTGAACAGCAGGCTGCGTGGGGCAACCAGGCCGGCAGGGGGAGGCGACCAGGCCAGCGGGGGGGGGGGGGGGGGGGGAGGGGAGGGGAGGGGCAGTTGGGGGGGACCAGGCCAGCAGCAGGGGGAAGTTAGGGGCAACCAGGCTGGTGGAGGGGGGTGCAGTTGGGGGGGACCAGGCTGGCGGGGGGGGCAGTTGGGAGCGATTAGACTGGCAGGAGGGGCAGTGAGGGGCGACTAGGCAGTGGAGGGGCAGTTGGGGGTGACCAGGCCAGCAGCGGGGGCAGTAAGGGGTCAGGCTGGCAGGGATGGGGCAGTTGGGGTCAACCTGGCTGGCAGGGCGGGGGCAGTTAGGGGTGATCAGGCCAGCACACAGAGGCAGTGAGGGGCGATCAGGCTGGCAGCGGGGGACAGTTAGGGGTGACCAGGCAGGCAGGCAGGTGAGCGATTAGGAGCCAGCGGTCCAGGATTGTGAGAGGGATGTCCGACTGCTGGTTTAGGCAGGATCAGGCCTAAACGGGCAGTTGGACATCCTCTAAGGGGTCCTGGATTGGGGAGGGTGCAGGCTGGGCTGAGGGGACCCCCACCCTGCACGAATTTCGTGCATCGGGCCTCTAGTCTGGTAAATAAAACAGACCCTGTGCTTCTAACCAGCCTTTGAAACAACTGGCTGCACGGGGCCCCGGAAAGCCGGACTCTCTGAGGGTGGGTCCAGGGCTCTGAGAGCTTTGTGGCCCCAAACGTTTCCAGCTCTGGGCGAGGGGAGACTCAGGAAGTCGTCCAAAGAAGCCTGAGCAGTTTTTCTCTATTTTTTTTTGAGAGAAAAAAAAACACATGGAATTGCAATAACCATTAAGCAAACATGAAATGATGAAAGCACACTCCCAGGAGGTCAGGGAAAATGATTTCCGCTGATAGTGATCTTGAGAGCAGTTTTGCCGCGAGAAGGAGCACCAGGCAGGGAGGGACCTGGTCCCTGTGCAGCCATCCGGTCAGGCCGTGCAGGGTGCCTGCGGAGCTGGGAGCTGCTTCTCCTCCTGATGAGGGAGGAGCCACCCTGCTCCTCCTCCCAGGGCAATGCGGTCGCCGCACGACCAGCCCCCGACGGTCCCAGGGACATGTGCAGTGCCAGGATGCACGGCCTAATGAAAGAGGGAATCTTCCAGAAGGACACATGCAGCCTGGTCTCTCGTATTGAGACGAAATAATATGCACACAAACACCTGACACAACCGCCCCACCCCCCCGCCGCGTGCCTGCCCCTGGGTGAGGGGAGGCGTGACAGGAATTCTGTTAAATGACGAGTTTGTATTATATGCAGAGACATAGATACGTATGTGTACATACATAGGTGGACAGTTAGGGTTACAATTGCTCATGATAAATAGTAATAATAAATAAATATTAGAAGAGTAAGCTGTCTCTCACACTTACACCTGTGAGCCTACCTTTGCCCACCCTGTAGGTAGAGAGGGCATTCTAGGTAGAATCTGAAACTCAACTGGCACCATTAATTGAAGAAAATAGGGAGGAAGGCAAAAAAACCCACAACAATACAAGGTTGATAAGACAGCCCCTTATGAGTAAGTACTTTCTTAGCTGCTTGTACACATTTGAAAATATTCCTAGAATTGCTTCTTTCCAAAAGACAGGAAATCACTCATTTCCCTGAAATGTGAATTTTCAGGCATCAATTCTGATGAGGAATCGGTGCATTCAAACAACCTTCCCTTTCCCTTGAAAGCCGCCCACACGAAGCCGCTTCCCGACGGGAGGGAGAGGAGACGCTGGTACCAGGCACACCCACCCTCGGCAGCCAGAGGCGGAACCACCCAAATGCCCACCGACAGGTGATGGGTGTGCATGCCTCAAAACCACAACAGGGCCTGGCCAGGCAGCTCAGCTGGTGGGCGCAGCATCGTCCCAAGACACCAAGGTGCGGGCCAGTCCCCCGTCAGGACACAGGTAAGAATCAACCCATGAATGCAAAAGTGGAACAACAAATCGCTGTTTCTCTCTTCCTTCCTCTCTCTCTCAAATCAATACATTAAAACAGTTTCAGAAAATATACAACAGAAAACAACCTCCCCTTGAATGCACAGCCCACACAAAAGACTACAGTATTTCAGGAGAAAGGCTGAAGGTGAGACATGACAGATAAAGGAATGGTGTGCGTTTTTCAAAGCAAGATGTTATCCCAGTCCCAGGTCAGTTTGTATTTAGACGGGGCCTTCACAGGCCAGGGTGCACGGCCCAACGAAGTGCCTCTGGGAGCCTCTGGGAGGCATGCCCAGGACTCCGCCCCCACGGGGCCTTCTGCTGTAATGACTGCAGACGACAGCGGTGCCTGGTCCCCCCAGGAGGGCCGGCTGGAGGCCAGCAGGCAGCACAGGGCCACAGGGCGCAGGGGGCATGCACTGGGCAGGGGGCTCACAGCAGCAAGCTGGAGAATGACGTGGGAGCTGGAGGATGACGTGCTTACGTCCTCCCCGTCTCCCACTACAGCTCTGGTAGTCCATCCGCCATCAACACAGTTACCTGAAAATCAACATCTTTTCGAAAGTCCTCACTTGACCTTATTTGGGCAATTTCCGAGCCGCCACAGACAAGAACGACCTTGCAATTCTCCAGAGACGTGGAGGTCCCAGCGCCAGGGGCGGGTGTGGTAACTGTAGAACTGGACTATGAGTGAAAGATAACTCAAGCCTCTGTCTTTTAACTACCTAGGTTTTATCTTTAGACGAAATGTTGAAAATTGTGAATTCTTTTGAGAGGAGCATGGAGAGCCTGTGTGAGGCAGACTAATTCCAACCAGGCGGGCGCGCCTCTGTCCCTGCACGTGCCCAATCATCTTCTTAAACTCAGCAGGTCTCTCCTGAGCGCACGCAGCCAGGGTCACCTGACTGGAATCTATTTAACAGCGAGTCTCCCACGGTTGCCTCGGGCTCCGTAAACACAGACACAGAGGAGTCACGTGTTCACTGATAAAAGTGTGCACCGAAGAAGACATCTAGGATAACGTGTCTATTTAACACGCATCACCAAACACTTGCTTATAGGAAAGGCGCCCTCTCCCCTTAAAGGAAACAGAGGTTTCCTAACAAGAAGCTCCATCCAGCTTATGTTTATGAACACAACCAGGGCAGGCAAAGCAAAGCTTAATCCTATCTAATAAAGACAGAATATGCAAATGGACTGTAACTCTGTGACAAATATGGTGGCACCCACAGCCAATAAGGAGGGAATATGCAAATTGACACCACAAGGCGAGAGGCGGAAAGGTGGCTCCGGGCCTGAACGAAGGGGAAGGAAGGTCTATTTTTACACGAATCTTCATGCATCGGGCCTCTAGTATTAGATAACAGAACAAATGTGAATTTAGGTCTGCTGTTTTTTTGCAAGCAAATAACAGTGAACACACACACACACACACACACACACACACACACCCGAGGGCTGGAATGTTCCAGACTCCGTTTCTAGAAAGCACAGAGAATGTCCTACATTGCTCTCAGTGCTGCCTTATGTTCTTGCTCCCAACTAAACCCACAAAAAGTTTAATTTTGTGCCACTCAGCTGTGAGCCTGGGTCTGTGGAACGAAGAAACGGAGAAAGTAACCGAATTGCCCAGAGTGCGGCTTCCAGAGAGAAGATAAAGAACTGGTTTTCCAAATGAGCCGCCTTGTAGCTGAACAGACATGGCAACACGTCCGCCTCCTGTGCAGCTCCTCCTGCTGGTGACACAAAGGGCAGTGCCAGGCAGACGGACGGGCTGCTGAGGTCCGGTCAGAGGGCACAGGGCTGAGGTCTGGGGTGACTTCAGGCTGGGGACCCTCCACACGAGGTGCTCTCCCACCCTTGGGGGGCACGCAGCCACTTTCTGCTAACATGTCCCCCCGATGCTGAGCAGAAGGAAGGGAAGGACAGCCTGGCAGCTTTAAATACTCTTTAGCAGCTGTAGAGACTGAGGTTTTGGGGTGACATACAAATTTGCTCTTTTTATGCCTTAATGACACCCTGCTTTGCAGCGTCCGCCTCTGGCATTCTGCTCTTCCATCACTTGAATATTCACAGACGGAACTAGTAAGCTCGGCGGGTGGCCCGGCACCCAGCAGGTGACCACTAATATTTGCTCATTGATTAGCTGTCCGCTCACCCGAAATGACAGGCTTGACGACATCTGTTTCATGTGCTGACTGCTGACCGCCAAGCGGGACAAATAAAGCTCTGACCAGGTTTTCCAGGTCTCAACTCTGTGACCCAAACGGACCCAAAGGACTGGAAAGCTGCAAACTCTCCTCTCGGCTCCGAGCTGTCAATTGCAACCGTCCCTCACCGTTGCCCTAATTTCCAGAGCCAGCACTGACTGATGGGGCACGTGCTTCCTGAGTAGCCATCCGTGGAGGGGCACCATGGCTCACACACACCCTGTGCCAGGCGCAGACCTCAGCACTAAACACGAATCAACTCACCTGGTTCTCACCAACCCCACACACCGGGTGTTCATACTGTCTCTATTTACAAAGAAGTAAGCCAGGAGTCAGGAAGGTTTTCTGTCATTTCTAAGCTGCCCCAGCCCCACAGGCAGAGGGTGGCTCAGGCACAAGGCCATGCTGCCCTCGTGTACGTGAATCACAAATGAAGGAAGCCACGGTCACTTCTGAATACAGCGAGCATATGAGGTCGGCCTTCTGTCTGAAGCACCAGTCTGCTGTCTGCCGGCCCAGCTCGGTGGGAGGAACACGCATTCGGTGCCTGAAGGTCACTTCCCGCTGGGACCCGAGCGACACCGGCTCTGTTCTCGTTTCCTCGTCAAGAAGCCAGCCCTGCCCGAAGGTGCTCTCCGGGACACAATGGGAACCAATGGGCCCCTCTGTCAAACAGAAAACTGGCTCCTTCCGAGACAGCCCCGTCCTGGGAAGCTCCAGCGCACGCACAGGCTTAAGGAACACCTGCGAGAAGCACAGCCGTCCCCCTCGTTCGCGGGGACTCGGTCCAAGACCCCCAGTGGATGCCAGAGCCCGAGGGTAGTACCACACCCTACACACACTAAGGTTTCCCTGCACACCCCTCATCCCCTCAGTCAACAGCCCTCCTGGTTACACCTGAACCAGCGAGCATCACAGTTTGTGCTGTGGGACGTCCTTAGGGGAAACAGGGGCCTTGAACACAGGCCCTGGGATACAGCGCGTCGACCCGATGACCGGGATGGGGGCTGGGAATGTCTCCAGCGTGGATGCGCTGGACAAAGGGACGATTCCTATCCCTCGCGGGACGGTGCGAGGTTTCAGCGTGCTACTCAGCTCGGTGTGCAATTTTATATGTGTGAGTTGTTTATTTCTGGCATTTTCCATTTCATACTTTGGGACCGCAGTGGACTGTGGGTAACTGAGACTGAAGAAGGCAAAACCACGAGGAGGGGGGACCGCTGCACACTGGGTTCTCGCTAGTTGAAGATTTCGTGGCTGCGGATCCTCCTGCCTGTTTAAATGTATTTGCAACTCCAAAACCAGGATTTAGGATGCTTGTGGGTCACCCGTGGACATGTGCACTGCAGAGCAGAGAAACACCTAAGGGGCTGCTAAAATGGCGCGGGCGAAGCACTGAGGTGCTGTCCAGTGCTGCTGAGTGTGAAGGGCAACGTGGCCAAGGAGCACACGGGCGTGAGAGGGGCCCCTGCAGGCCTGCGTTACTGCCGCCGTGAGCGCAATGCCAGTGAGCCAACCACACGTGTTAAGTCAGGTGCCTTTAAACAGAAACACACAGAGAACAGGTCAATCGATGGAACGACCAAAATGTGACCGGAGGCTCACAAGCTGAACCCCGAATTTCCACTCGGAGCCACGGTTCCGTATTCGGTGTCAGCAGCTAAGGCGGGTCCACCCCAACGTACAGAACATAAGTCTGTGCCTGAGTACGCTACGCAAGCTGGACACTTGGTAACACAAATCACTCCCTGCGGCAACAGCAGCTGCAGGGGGTGAAGTGCAGCCACCAAGCTCTAGGGGGCAAACGGAGAAGCCCTGGACACACCGCCTGGGCTCTCTCCGCGTCTCCGTCCAGCGCTGATGGCCTGTGGCGAGGTCCCTGTGTGTCGAGCGAGGGCTCCCGTCCTTCACCCTCCACGCCCGGGGCTGTGCACGGCAGCCCCCTCTGTGGGCCTCTGAGAGCCCTTCTGGAGCAGCCGAACGCCGATGGCCTGGCCGCCGTGGGAAACACAGGACAGGTCTGGAGTCCAGGAGCAGCCTCACCTGCTCCACTCCCTCTACCAGCTCCTCCTCTTCTCCCTCAGGTGGCGCTCACCACGTCTGGCAGTGAGTGTCCTTCTCAAGTCCGTGAGCGTTCCAGGGCGCAGAGCCAGACCTCAGACAGGGCCGCGGCTACCTGGGTGACGCCCAGCTGCTCAAGGGGAGACTCGGCCGGCGTGTTCCTCCACTGCAGCGCCCGCTGGAAGGCACGCAGGAGCACAGGGAGTGCCGGGCGATTCCAACTCACCGTACGAGTCATCCAGGTGCCGGGAGAAAGGTGGCCGTGGGATAAGGGAACACTGTTGAGACCAAACCTCAGACTCACAATCAAAAGCCACTTTTTTAAGCCAAAGTGGGAAATGAGCACCCCCCTCACCCCCAAGCCTGGGGTCCTGCACCTGGAGGCCCATGAGGTCACGCCCCAGACAGAGCAGCTCGTGTTTCTCCTCCTTCCTGAGGCGAAGGACATTGGGGACGAGCGACCAGCTCGGGACATGGCTGCACAGGCCGAACTACTCCCTTGCTCACAGGAGACCCAAGGCTGATAAAGTGTCACCCCAATCCCTTTGCCAGGGCCATAAAAAGAAGCTGGAGCCTTCCTCCCTCGGCACCTTCTGTTAATTGCCATTTATAAAGGTCCTGCTTGCAAGGCCTGCAATACGCAGCACTGACCCTCATGAAAACAGAAAGAATGTCCATCAGCATTCCAAACGGCCAAGGGATTTGTTTTCCAACTCACACTCTCAGATCAGCCCGAAGTCTGAAACAGCAGGCATCTGGGATGAACTTGTGACAATATAAAGTCAAAGTGGAACTCCCGTGTAAATATCCTCTGTAATAAAGAGCTAATTTGCTAATTAGACTGAACAGCAGAACGACCGGACAACCTTCCGGATGACCGTCCGGATGACTTTCCAGACGAAGCCAGGGCTGTGAGGGCCGGCCGAGGCTGCGAGGGGCTGCGAGGGCCGAGCCCCTTGTATGAATTTTGTGCATCGGGCCTCTAGTCTTTAAAAAATCAGGATGTCACCAGCCTGCACATACCTTATATTCCAGTCTTGACTCTTACTTTCCTGGCTCTCAAAGAACTGAGTTACACATAAACGCTGTACCTCCTAATAAACTCCGCAAGCGCTGTGAACTACAGATCGGCTGAGTGCACTGAGTTCCCGCCTCTCCCAAACTGCATGGCCTCCGTTCTTCACTTGCACTTGGAGCAGACAAGATCAAATAAAAACGCTGCTTCAGTCACTCTGTGCACATAGCGGCTCCCATGGCATCTGCAGCCACACGTGGGCTGGGTGGGTCCAGGGCACCAACACGGGCATCTGATGGCCTTAGACGGTGAAGTGTCCAGCAGAGCGAGAGTCAAGAAGCACCTCCTGGGCCCTAACCCACACCCGTTTTCTCAGGAAGGTCACAGAATGTGTTTTGGATACAATGTTATGAGTCAAAGGCAAGAAAGCACAGTGGCAGGAGCGTGGTCTCCAGGGCTGGACGGGCGCTAACCCCGGAGGGTCAAGCCCCCCATTTCCGTGTGGTGTCAGCCCCACACAACATGCGGAGAACCTGCAGAGCAGCCGGGACCCCATCCTCACCTCGAGTATTTACTGAGAACCATGTGCCTGGCACTGTGCTCCGTGCTGCCCAGAAACCAGAGGTCCACGCCTGGCAGGCACACCAGGAGGCATCTGATTATGCAATTCCCGCGCCGCCCCGCCCCCCCCTCCCCCCCCCCCCCCCCCCCCCGCCCCAACCCTTGCAGATGAGAACTGAGGCTCACGAAGGTTCCAGCATCTGCCTGGGGTCAGGATGCGTGAGGAGCGATTCCCACGTGGCCCCACAGCTCCTAAGGTCAGTGCTCAGTCAGCAGACCATGTGGCAGCCCCTCACCCGGGTTTTGGTTACCCATGGTCAGCAGGGGTCCTGACATATCAATTAGAAAGTTTCAGAAATAAACAATTCCTAAATGGCATGCCGTGTTGAGCAGCGTTAAAACTGCCGTCTCACTCTGTCCCACCAGGACAGGAGTCACCCCTTTGTCCTGCGTCTCCGCCATACAGACTCTTCCCGCCCGTTAGTCACTCAGCAGTGCCATCTGGGTGATCGGGCGGCGCCACAGGATCCCACACTGGGCTTAGACGACCCCTTAGGTACTTCATAAAGGCCCCAAAGTGCCGGAGGCGTGATGCTGGCAACCCCAACCTCCAACAGAAGCCATCAGTGCTTCCTGATGGTTAGTGCTGAGTTAAGACGGGAAAGGCCTCACACCCGTGCCTGGAGGACAGGAACAGGAAAAGCACGGGTTGTAACGACGGCGGCGTGCTGCGCCAGAAAGCACGGCCTCCAAGCACACCTCGGCAAGGATGCCCTGAGACGAGGGACCGCTTCTCAGAACCTCTTCCTAGTTATTGCTGTTCATCTCTTACTGCGCTCACCTTATAAATTAAACTGTATCTGAGGTGTCCCCATGTAGGAAAACACAGTGAAGACAGAACTCAGTCCTCTTCCCGGCTCCAGGCACCCGGAGGTGCTGGGCATCGTTATCCCCAAGGATAGAGGGGGGAGCATTACAAAAACCACCGATAAAACTAGGAAGAGATGCAATGGCTGCTGGACTATAAAGGCTGCACCGGCCTTATGCTGAAGTTGGGACCCACGCGGACCTGGGTCCCCACAGCAGAGCATAACGCATTTGGCAAAGGCTTTTGTCTTCTCTCTTCGAGACCAAACCTTTACTCTCCACATTCAAAGTCTCTCAGGCTTCGGCACCTGGTAATCAGCTGCAGACATGTGCACGCTGAACTGGGGACTGTTTGAAAAACCTTGTGATCTCACTGAAGGGCATTTTTTTCTTTAATAAAAATAAATGATATATCTTTAACTGAAGTTAAATGAATAAAATTGGTTTGGGTTATTTATTTGAAATGGATACGCTCAACATTTACCTTAACAGGTATTATTAGAATTTTTAGGCCAAAAAAGTTGGAAATGAGCATAAAACTTGAGATGATCTTGTTAAGTATGAACGGCACCCCACGTTGGAAAGAGGAAAACGTCCCCACCCACCATGTCATTTATAACCCGCAGCTCCGCCACCTGGAGCTCTGGAGAGTCAAGGCACACGTTGGGGAAAATAAAAATAAAGAAATGAAAGAAAACAGGGCCACCCTCGGTTCTACAACTTTCCCCGAGGCGGGGTTTTTAAACGCACAGCATCGGACTGCGCCCCACTCTCCTCCGACCACAGAGATGACACCGCCGTCCAACCAGGCCACACAATGACGGCGTCTCCCTTGACCGCGTCTCCCATCCTGCACAGCCAGTCCATCTCCAAGTCCCTCCACTGCCTCCTGGACCTCTTGATCTGCCCGCCCCCCCCCCCGCCCCGCCCATCACTACCCTCTCCCGAGGGCGGCCGCCTCCTGCCGGGACCGTGGCAGTGGGCTCTGGCTTCATTGTGCACCTGTTCTCCCACTGCAGTGGCACACAACTTTAAAAACAAGCCTCATTCTGACTCCGCCCGGCTGACTCCCTTGGGGCCCCCCCATGGTCAGGATGCTGATCAAAATCCTCAGGTGGCCCTATTTCCCTTCTCCCCTCCTCCCTCTCCGAGCTGCAGGCACACGGCCCTCCGTCTGCTCCCTCCAGGGCTCCCTCTCTTTCCCACTGGAAGTTGGCCCAGGCCACTCTGCAGTCTGGCCAGTCCTCCCAGACCTTGTTCATCCCGCAGGCCCAGCTCAGGACCGGATCCGGGTGGCCGCCCGCTCCCACGGTAGGCACAGGATCCTGACTGCCCCCGCAGCCCGGGCCCAGCTGCCTGGGCTGTAATTCTCCTTCTCTTCTGGGAGTCGGGTGGGGGCCCCCAAGATGTCGGAACAACCCAACCACATGCTGCTGTACAGAGGTGTGTGACGCTGGCACACAGGGGGTGTGGCTGACCGAGGCCAGGCAGGCTGGCTCCACTGGGGTCCTGGGCAGTCCAACTCAGTCTCTCCAGGGCTCAGAGGGGGTGGGGTCAGGTGCAGAGAGACCTGTGAACAGGGAGGGGAAGCAATGGGAAATGTGAGGCCTAGTCACCAGACCAACTCGGCCACATGGCTCCTGAACCTATGAATTCACCTTGTCCTCCCTCCCTGTCCCCAAGGCCTTTATTTTGGCAACAGAAATTGTTAAGACCTGTTACTAGGGCCAAATGCACTGCCTAATGGAGGGGGTATTGTTTTGCTTTATTCTCTGATTTTATTGTACTTCACTGAAAATTAACACAATGCCGCCAATTACCTGCTCCACCGCAGCACAGCTCCCTCCCATGACCCCTGAGTCAAGTTTCTCAACTGCTTTTTTTAAAAAACAGTATATACTTTTTTTTTTTTTAAGAAATAGAAAGAGGAAGGGAGAAAGAGAGAAACAACATTCATCGGGTGCCTCTCCTATGTGCCCCGACTAGGGCTTGAACCTGCAGCCCAGGTACGTGCCCCGCACAGGAATCGATTGAACCCGTAACTGTGGTGTTTGGAACCACACTCCTGCCGAGCCATCTGGCCAGGGCTCAACTGCTTCTTGACAGACAGACAGTGTAAGGCAGGGCCCAAACCTCTGCTGGCACTGCATGCAATAGCCCCGAAGGCAGGATTCTCATTTCCATTTTACAGAGGAGGATGCTGAGGCTCGGAGGACTGCACGAGTTCTCCAAAGGTACCACTCAGGGGCAGAAGCTGACTCCAACGCTGGTCATTCTCCTCTTCAATCTGTTCACTCAACTTCCTGAGGAGGAGGCCAAGCCGCAGGGTGCAGGAAGGAGGACTTGACACCAAAACTATTATGTGGAGAAAGGCCATTACTGGGGAAATTTTCCACATCTCGCCCAGGGTTCTGCTGGCTGGCCCAGGGTCATCATGCGGAAATCAGCATCCGGCTTGATGAGAAGGCTGGCTAGCCAAAACTATAGGACACTATTTCTTTGTATTTTAACATACTGACCTTGATTGACTTAGCCCATAGTCTGAAATGGATGCGGGCCCAGCACTGTTGTTCTCTTGAGGTTAACATACAAGTGGAAGATTTGGACCAGATGGAGAAAAAAATTTTACAGCACCTAATAGAGTTCTTTGTTTCTCTTAAGTGATACTGCTGTGGTCGAGTTTTTGTTTGTTTTCAAACTCTCAACTTAAAGTGGCAAATGAACTAAAAAAAACAAAACAAAAAACTCATAGATACGACAATAGAACAGTGGTGACCACAGGGTAAGGGGGAACGGGGAGGGTGAAATAGGTAAAGGGAGTCAAATACACAGTAATGGATGGAAACCAGACTTTGGGGGGGTGAACATGCAACAGAGCGTACAGGTATCAAACTGGAACATTGTACACCTGACATTTATATAATGTTATTAACTGATGTTATCTCAATACAATTTTAATTTAAAGAGACAAACAACCTCTCCACTTAGAGTTAGAAAATGTAGGTTTCGAAATCCCAGCTGGGCCACATGTGGAGACTTAACCACCATGAGTCACTCCGTTCTTCACGTCTCCACGCTCTAATCTGTAAAACAGCTGCCACGTTGCTTTTTTGAAAGGACTTGATAAAACAATATACATGCCAGTGCTGTGCAAGTTTTTATGACGCCCCGAACAAGTACATAGACCGTACATGATCCGACGTTTGTTTTGTGACGCATGACCCGGAGCCTCAGTTACCCACACAATCACCTTGGACATTTGTAATGTCATCTTCCTTCTTCACTGTTCTCGCTCCCAAAGCAAACTTTATTCAAATCAATAAAATGTAACGCTTCACAAGGACTACCGTTCACCACCGGATCATCCATTCATCCCCTAGCAGGCCAAGCTTTGTTGTCACTTGTTATGCAAAACACTGCAGACCTCACCTCTCCTCCAGCCCCTCCCATTCCCCCTCCTCCTGAGAGGATCAAAGCAGGCAGTGCTTTAGGTATCAGTGTGTCAGTGAATAAAATGCTTTAAAATAAGACTTGATGTGCAAGGCACATAGGAATCTTGAGATTTGATTCTTCTCTCCTTGAACCGTCTGTCATCTATTTATCATGACATTTACCTTAGAGTTAAGTGCTCCCGGCCTCAGAAGCTGGGACAAGACCGGGCCCTTCATACACACACGTTATTATAACATTCCAAGTCCTAAACTCCTAGCACTTGCATGTTCTGCTTTAGAAGCTTTTGTCTTTCTGACTAGATGCAGCAATAAACCCCAGACCACATTAATGATAACCCTGTTAAATATAAACTAGTGTGCAGCTATCCAAAATGCTAACACAAACAAAGAAGAAGGGGGGAGGGGGACAGGAAACCCTGACTGATTGGTTTTGAAAGCCTCCAAGAACATACAAACAAAAATAAAAGTATGTTACACAGTTTTATGGAAGAGTAAAGGCTGATGATTTTATGATTCCTACATGCAGTCTCTTTGAACGCCACAGTGTCTGCGAAAAGTTAGGTTTTAAAATTGCATGTCAGATGAAACTTGAGTGGGTCAGGTATTTTTTAGGTGGAACATGGGTAAAGGGGAATTCGCAAAACTCTGTGAAGTAACAGGTCCTCCTAAAAGCGCCTGGTCGTCACCCCCTGTCTGATGATGCCAGCCCCACAAGGGGAGAATGGGAGGAAAGAAAAAGCCCGGACGGACGGGTAGAGCTGGCCCATTCTTGTGTGTAAATATGCACTCCGGTCACCAGCCAGCTCACAGATTCCTCAATCCACAGGAGCCAGAGAGAGCACACCACAAGGTCTAGACAAAACCCCCTTAGAAGCCGGAGAAGCCAGCTTCAAATTCTAGCTCTCGATTCCAGAGCTACGAGGTCTTGGGCAAGTTTGGCAACAAGCCTCAGTCTCCATAGCTCTAAAATGGGTATACTCCCCAAGGGGGCAGGGGGCTGCGGTGGTGGCCATGCTGCCTCCCACGAAATACAAGGAACTTAAAACGGAGCAGATGTGGGTTTCAGCTGGGGGAGAAGGTGTTGGTGGGTCCAAACAGAAGCCGGAAGCATCCAGAAGGCCAGGACAGGGAGGGTGGCTGGAAGGGTCCAGCACTCACCTCCGGGGCAGAGAGCACTGGACTAGGACAGGGGTCACACACTTTTCCTGTAAGGAGCCAGAGAATGAACAGTGTTAAACTTTTCACCCACGTGGTCTCAGCCGCAACTACTCAGTGCTGTCCTTGGAGCACAAGGGCAGCCAAAGACAATACAGGAATGAACAAGCCGACCGTTCACAGCAGATTTTATTTCTACACGGCCCGTGGCCGCACTGGGCCCATGGCAGGCGCAGTCTGCAGACCCCTGGGCTGTAGGGGAAAGGGTGAAGCTGAGAAGACACGGAGGGTTCAAACCAAGGAAACTCACAGGAAGGAGGTATTGTTATTCCCATTTCATAGATGGGAACAGTCATGAAGTACGGGACAGCCAGAGCCACAAACAGCTCCTGCTGTGCCGGGCCCTGACCCTACTCCACCAGGAAGAACACAGCCAGAAGCCCAGATGCTTAAGCAGCGGCCAGGCCTCAGGGAGTAGGTGTGGGGGGAGGGGAGCAGGCAGGTGCTGGGCAGAGTTCCTGGTCACTGAGGCCTCCGTCCACCCTGGACTGCTCTCTGGGCCCTCACACACAGGGGTCCTTCCTGAACGACTGAAAGGCAGAAACCACACTCAGGGAACCCAGGGCGAGGAGGGCCTTTTATGCCAACGGTCAGCCAAAGCCAGTTGGACAAGCATTCCTGAGCCCGACTCACAAACCACAGCCCAGGGAGTGTGCTGGGGAAGGAAGGGCACAGACTCCGGTGCCAGAGCCTGGGGCTGAGCCCAGATGCCATGTGTGGGCTGAGGGACTCTGGGCAAGTCACTTAACCTCTCTGTGCCCTATCTAGGTAGGGGCGATGAAGGTGTGCTACCTGAGGGCTGTTACATATAGGAATTCACTTAATCCCCATTAGATGCTGTGTTAGATAAAGATACTGTCAAGGCACTGAGCCAGCCGCCCCCCCCCCCCCCGCCCCGCCCCGGAGGGGGAGTGTCCCAGGCCTGGTGGGGGCTCCAGCCAAGCCCTCCCGGGAACGAACGGCCTATTTACCTACATCGCCCAACAGATGGGCCATGCTGCTCGTCCGTAGGACCAGGTCACTGTGTGGCCCGTCCGTAGGACCAGGTCACTGTGTTCAGTGTGTGTTGAGTGGATGACACAAGACATTAAGTTCCAATACCAGGATTTCCTCCACAGCATCCCTGACGGGCAACAGAGCCCCAAGTCACTCTCTGCCCCTGTGACCTTGATTCCTGAGCCTCTGTGTCGTTAGGGCCTGAAACCTATGTCTACAACCTGCAACAGAGGCGACGCCTACAGATCACTCTGGGATGCGGGGGGTGGAGAGGTGGGGGGAATGAGGGGGTGGCGAGGACTGACCCCTCCCAGGGCCGTGCGTCCAGCCTGGATGGCTCCTAAAGTTGCCGGTCCAGTTGTGACACCTTCGCTGCCAGGTGGAGCTCTGCCAAAGGTGGTTTTTAAAGGCCTCCCTCACACCGAGAGAAACCCATTCATCACTCATTTGTGCATGTCCTGTGACCAGAGCCACATGGAACAAACTTAACACCATGTCTGCATCTGATTCTAAGGTCAGGTTATCCGAACGCCCCCAAGCTAAACACACAAGACTCCGTAGCAGGACGCAGGACTACGGCGCTCAAGCCCGAGACCCGGAGAGCCTCAGTGTCCCTCTATCCCAACCCTCTAATCCCACAGGGAGAGGGAGGACGGGTAGTGTGTGAGGCGACAGCCCAGGGTTACCAGCCCCAACAGCCCAGGCCCAGAATCCAGGGCTGCCACGTCTGGTCTGGCACTCTGATCCCATCCAGCCCCCTGGCCTCACCCGCCTTCCTCCCCAGTGCGCACTAAAGCCACCTGCCCTTGGCCCTCTCCCTGCCTGACAACTCTCCTTCCTACGGGAAGAAGTCCGCCAGGCAGAGCTTCCTGGGCAGCTTGGGCACAGCACGAGCCAGGCTGCAGCTATCCCTGCCCTTCCTGGAGGGCAGAGGTCACCCTTGGGCCTGCTGCCCTCTCTGGGCACTGGCCGGCAGTAGGCAGGCTTCTGATTTAGTTCCCCTTCCAAGCTCACCCACAGCATTTCGAACTTGGTGAGTGCCAGGAGGGCGGCAGGTGAACCCGGGCCACTTGCCTGGGTCCTGCGGGGCACGGCCTCCCCGAGCCTTGGGTGAGCTCCTGACCAGGGCCCGGCTGGGATGGCAGCTTTGCTTCCAGTTCATGTTGCTGAAAAAATGACTCAACAGTAACATGGGTCGGCTTCCTGCAGAGGAGCTCAAAGTCTTTCACGGACCTCTGAACTCAACCTCTGAGCCCCGGAGGGTCAGTGGCTTACAGCTGAGCAGAGTGGTAACGCTGCCTGAAGTCACAAAGCCAGGTGGGAGAGTCAGGGAAACATGTCCAATCCCCTCTCTTCCTCTGGGGGTCGGTCCCCTAGTCAGCTCACAGTGAGGCGACAGTCACAGCTGAGGCCAGGTTTCGCCCCGAGCAGGGCAGTGCAGAGGGAGGGAGTCCAGAGGGAGGGAGTCCAGAGGGAGTGAGTCCGGAGCTCGAGTCTGCAAAGCAAAGCGGCAGGTGTGCAGGGAGCCTGGGCTCGGTCCCAGTGCTGAGTGTCCGTGGGCAGTGACAGCATCTCTGAGCCCAGGCTCCCTCGGCCCCATGACAGGAGCACAGCACAGGGAGCCTGTTCTCAACGTGCAGCACAGCTGCATCCCAGGCAACTCGTTAGAAACAGGGATGTTGGTCCTGTGCAGACCTGCAGGCCTGAACCTGCCTTCAGGGAGGTCCCCTGTGACTCTAAACACATTTACTCCTGAGAAGCTCAGGTGTGTGCAGTCATTACATCCCACTGGCCAGCTCTCAGCATGGATGTTAAAGAGCAATTAGCACTTAAAAGAGCCCAAGACACAGGCCAAGGCTCTTATGAGGAAACACCCAGAAAAACTGATTAACTTGCTCCAGGTCACACAGTGGCATCAGGATTCAACCCCAGACCTGGGGCTCTTCTGTACCCCAGGGCCCTGTCCTAATGGAGTCCTAACTCCCCACAAGGCACCACGCTCACTCAGATGTTCTAAGAAGCAACATCCTCGTGTTATTTTGAAAGAATACGCTCGTCACCATGCACCTCTCCTGTCAAGGGCTCAGACTGTGGGCTTCTGGGTGGCTGTCTGCTGCCAGCTGCTGCCTTAGAAAGGAAGCCTTAAAACACACCTCATAAACTTGCACTCCCTTTCACCCATTAACACCTCCCCCATGGGGAACCCAAGCGGAGAAACACGACAGAGTATCAAGGAAGAGGCATCTTTTTGACTTCCACCTCCGCCACCTGGCCTAAGAGCCAGCCCCTCCCTGTGCAGGCTTCCAGGCTGGAGTCTGGCCATGGTGCCATGGTTCTGGATCCCCTAGAAATTACAAGGCAGAATGGCAAGTAGCAGAGAAGCTAGGGGGGCCCGAACGAAGAGGCCACATGGGGCCTGTGGAAGAACAGACACACGGTGGCTGAGGATTAAATGTGATCAATGTCACACCTCCAGCCCAGGGCGAAGCGACTGTCATCGTCCCACTGACACATCAGTGCCAGGCCTGGGCACAGGAGATTTCCTGTGTTGTCTTTCGAAGTTTGGAAGCCCAAGCAATAACTGGGATCGGTTTTACACGTGTCCAGGTGGAAGTACCAGAAAAGCAAGGCTTTCAAGATTTCAGAGGGGATAATTCTGGAAGCTTATATACCACAACAAACCCGGTACATGAAATCTCAGGTTCATAGAGAGACAGATTTCAGATACACTGTGGCAATGAGCTCCCCATTTCCTTTTGTACAGAACCAGCTGGGGATCTTGTTAAAACATAGAGTTGGTCTCAAGTAATCGCAGTGGGATCGGAGAGTTCTCATTTCTAAGAGCTCCCGTGAAGGTCAAAGAGCCCACACTTTTGAGCAGCAAGGTTTACGTAGCGAGGAACAAATGCAAGGAGAGCATAATTAGATTTTAAAATCCATGGAGGTGCCAGGGACCCTCCATGAAGGCGCCCGAGGAACCAGCCAGCCTCGCGGGGTTTCTTAAAGGGAGGCACGCAGGAAAGCAAAGGGCATTCTTTCTTCAAGTGCATTTGCAACCTACATCATTGTGTCTGGGCAGGTTCAAGGGCGCTTTAGGGATCCTAAAAGCAACCTGCTTCTGGCAAGAATCCTTGGAAGCAGCACAGCACAGGGAACCAGGCCTCCCACACGGTATTTGCACTCCAGCAGCTGTGGTCAGGTAGCTCTCAGCCTTTCTAAGTCAAGGTTTGCCCATTTACCTCCTCTCTGTACTTTACATTTGATGCTGTTTCTGTGGACAACTGTAATTTATTTGAATGCTCACCAAGGTGTCAGTTATAGAAAATCCCGAAGTAGAAAGATGGATGTGATTGTTGGGAAAGGAGGGACCTTATATTGACTAACCCATCTTAGTGTGTGTGTGTGTGTGTGTGTGTGTGTGTGTGTGTGTGTGTGTGTGTGTGTGTGTGTGTGTGTGTGTGTGGGCGTGGGGGGGGGGGTCACACAGACAAGGGCTTCGAAGTGAAAGGATCAGAGATTAAATCCTAGCTCTTCTTTGGATCAGAAGTACCAACACACAAGAGCCTCCACAGGCCCTCACAGGACACCCCCGAAGACCAAGTGTGAGGTAATCTGATCTCCGGCTGCTATTCACACAAGAACACATCTGTCTACCAGGAGACACGGGCCTGCCCTGCACACTGGCTTGGAATACCATGGATGTTTATTACAATTCCTGTCTTGACCTTCTGGACTAGCTGGGGTTATGCTCAAACTATAGACATTATGAGCCAGTGAGTGATGTCAGGCGGTAACATCCAGCTGCCCAGAGAGAAACTGCTGAGTGCGCACCACTGCCCAGAACGGGAGGGATTTCCCTCCCCGCACACACCCGCTAATGGGAGAGGTGAGTGCTGACAAGAAATGCCAGGGCCAGCCCGTCCCCTGTGCCCAGACTCGGTAATTCACCCGCACAGTCCCAGGCTGCTTCCCTGCTCCTGGCCCCTGCCTGCAGCCCTGGGCACTCACACTGCTGTGCTCCCCTGAGTGGGCAGGACCTCACCCACTGGGAAGAAGGAGACTCAGCAAACTTCTGGAGGAGGACAGCTTGCTCTTCCCCATTTTTCCCGGGGGGGGGAGGAAGTGGAGTTCTCCCGCAGGCACCTTCTTACTGGGCCGGAATATGCCTGAGCTTCCAGCCCAGCATTACAGAACGGTTCTCCTTCACCTCAGGCCACCATGTACGGTTAGGTCCCATCCCAGAGAGCAACCGGAGGCCGCAGGAGGTCACACTAACCGAGCCAAGGTGGAGTCCGTGCTGTAACTAGCGGCCAGGGAGGCTGGACACTCCCGGGAACAGGCCAGCATTCCCAGCCCCTTGGTCCTCTTCCAACCTCCTCCACTGCCTGACAGTCTAACTCCCCACTGTCCCCTGAACACGTGGTGACAACTCCAGCTATTTCCTGAACAATAAGCCAATGCTCAACATTTCATGTGCTCCATACCTGCAGATAACAAGTTAGCAAGTAAAACATGCTTTTAACTAACTCTAGCAAATTCATCTTGGCATGGAAAAAAGAAACCCAAGCCCTACTTCACCCCTGGCCTGGATCAAGGGAATGTAAGAAGGACTTCACATTTTTTTGAGAAAAGTAAAAGGAAAACGCCAAGTCTTCCTGAGACACGGGAACACTTGAGCGCAGGCAGGAATTTCTCAGGAGGGATTCACCACGTGTCTGCGACAAGTTGGGGCTCACATGCGCCCCTGAGCTGCCAGCGGACCCATTGCGCCACTGTGTGCCCCGCCAAGTCTCCCCGGCTGGAGGGAGCGCATCTCCGGTCCGGAGGTTGGAGGTCTGCTCCTGGCGATGGGAGGGTTTGGCGCCGCTTTTTAATGGGCTCCCGCAACTCCTAACTCTGCACCCACTGCGTGGCCATGGGGCTTCTGCTCTGCGGCTGCCCACACTCGTGTGAACTCACGCCTGGGGACTCTCCCACCTTCGCGTGCCCCGTGGTTTGGGATTAGGGCTAGAAGCCCAGGGACCGGCCGGGCTCGGGAAGCGGGGAAGGACCGTGTTCCGCAGCGCAGAGCCGGCGGGAGGGGCACGGGGAGCGTGCGCGCTCCCCGAACACTCACCGGGACTTCTGCAACTGCTCCAGGGCGCCGGCGCCGCAGACTGGGCCCTCCAGGGCGCAGAGGGTCTGCGAGGTCTGCCTGGCGAAGGCGACGGGCAGGATCCCCGGAGTGAACGAGCTGAGGCGGCCCCGGCTGCCGCTGCCGCCCCCTGGGGTCGCGGGGCCCAGAAAGGCAGCCACGGGCCCCTGCGCGCCGGCGAAGGCGTCGTCCTCCTCCAGTTCCTCCGGCCCGTCGGGCGGCGGCGCGCAGGCGGCGAGTCCCGGCAGCGTGGCGTGGCCGCCGGGGGCCGGGGGCGGCGGTGGGGAAGGCTGGGGGAAGCAGGGCCCCGATCCGGCCTCCGGCAACGCCGTGCCCGCCGCGGCGAGCGGGCTGAGCCGGATCCTCGCGCCGCGGTCCTCGCCGCCGCCGCCCTCCTCGTCCTGCAGCGGCGGCCGCCCGTCCAGCGAGATGCTGGTGAGGAAGGAGAGGGCAGCCCGGCGGCGCCGCGGGTCCACGCGCGGCTTTCTGGGCTCCGGCAGCTGGGCCGGCGCGGCGGCTGCGGGCGGGGGCGGGGGCTGCGGCGGCTGCGCTCCGCTGGTGCCCGAGGCGTCGGTGCTGCAGGCGGCGGGGCCGGGGGTGGCGGCCGCCGCCATGGTGTCCAAATGCGGCGATATTTCCGCGGCGCCCAGTGCTAAGCGGCGGGCGCGAGCGCCGGCGGCCCGGGCTGGGCAGGGCGCGGGGCGCGGGCGGCGTGCGCGGCGGCCCGGCCCCCCCGCGGGCGGGCCATGCTAGCCCCTCGGCGTCCGAGCGGGGACGCCGCCGCCCCGGCCCACGCGCGGCTACTCGTCTCCCTGGCTGCCGGCTGCCGGCCCGCGGGCCCGGTCGGCCGGTCGGTCTCACCGCTCCCTGCCCCGGCGCTCTCCGGCCGCGGGCCCGGTGTCCGTATTTATAGGGGCGCGCGCCCCACGCTCGCGCTCCGAGCGCTCTTTGCAATAACAGTGTCACGTGTGGGCACGGAACCTGGAGGAAAACAAAGCCGCGGGCGGCGGCCGCAGAGCCTGGCGGCGGGCGGCGAGACCGCGGGAGGAGGAGGAGAAGGAAGAGAAAGTGGAGCGAGTGGCGGGCGGGGGATCCGCCGGGAGGTCTGGGACGTTCGCGCTTCCCGGGGAGAGTTGGTGGTTCCCGGGACTCGCGGGAACCAGGGAAGGAGGCGAGGACACTTCCTGGGCGCGCGCATTCCGGGGAGTAGGGGTGCGAGCAGAACCCCTCAGTCTCGGCGTGAGCAGGTGGTCCCGGGAGTTGGGGGTCTGCAGGACAGTTCTCGGGAGCAACTTCTAGATTTGGCCCTTGAACTTTTTACCTAGACCCTGCGCTGCCCTTGGACCCGGAGAAATCAGTCGCAATTACTAGTTACAGGGGTAGGTCCGCAGCCCCTTACACTGCAAGGCGGACGGTCCCACCTTGAAACTGGAGCTGAAAACCATTGAGGTTGCGCCTCATTCACTCTCCGGGGGGGATGCAGCCCCTGAGACAAGCACACGCCTGAGGCGCTGAGTCCCGGCGCGTGGACATCTTCCCTGCGGCCAGACTGGTGACACGTCCCCGCTTGATGGGGCTGTCACTTTTCATCTCTTGGCAAAGGCCAACATGAATTTTTACTTTGGTCCTGAAATGCGCTTCGTTTTCTATGAAGTCAGAGGTGGACGAGGATGGCCTCGCACCCCTTCCCCCTTTTGAGGATTATGATCTCTCTTCTTATATAAACTGGGAGCAGTGTGTATTTTCTGTCATTCATTTGATAACACCCGTTTTGCACCTACCCTGTCTTCTGTTAGGTATGGGTTCCTGCCCAGAGTTGCAGCTCTGGGTCAGGGAAGAACCCTTGAACGCAGTACCCCAGCCCTGCGGGGGGTGGGGGTGAGAACGCGGGGGCGGGGGTCGGGGAGGACGCGGGGGGGGGGCGGGCAAGGGGGAGGGGGGCAGAGCTGTGTGCGGGGAACAGGTCTCCCTAAGTCACACTCAGTTAAGCTCTGCGACATCGAAGAAACCTCTCTACACGTTTCTGAGGGAGAAGCAATGTATTTGAGTTCAACGGATTAATTTAACTAAAGGTTTAAGTTTAGCCCCGGGGCTAATGGGTAACTACATGGAAATTCCACTCCATGTCAAGTTCAGGGGAGTAAGCTGAGTAAAGGAGAGTAAATACACCCTGTCCAGAGATGTGCCGCCAACCTGAGGAGAGATATGGGGGAGTTTCAGGTGACATTTGCTCAGCACAAACATGGCCATTTACATGAACAATTGCTCATATTTTAGGCCATTTTTAGGCCTTTTGGACAGGGAAGCCTGGTGTCTATTTATAGTAGCCTTACAGCAGCTAAGCCAAAGCTTAAGGACCAGCTGTATGAAATTTCATTAGGATTTTAATTACTTTGTTTAACTAACTACCTAGAAACTTCCAAGCTGCTTTATTAGTTAACTTACTTTCCATGACCACTGGCCTGGTTGGCAGGCAATGCTCATGAATGGCACCAACTGGGCACATGTAAAAGCAAACCTATTTTTTAAATTACAATAGTGATATATGTTCATTGCAGAACATTTAGAGAATAAGATAAGCAAAGTAGAAAAAAAGCATCAGTAACAATCTCATTTCCTATGAAAATAACTGTTAAACTTTTGATTTTTGTCTTGTGTGGGGTTTTTAAAATTTATCTTTATTGTTGAAAGTATTACAGATGTCCCCCTTTTCCCCATTAGCCACTTCTAGCCCACCTCCACCCCTACCCCATGTCCTGTGTTGTTTTTTAAACAGAAGCAAAAGCAGGCTGTTTGTGTCTTGTGATTTTTAGCTTGCTGTGTTGTGATCATCTTTCCACGTAGAATATTCTTCTACAGCATAATTCGAATGATTGCATGATGGTCAATTGGACAGAGAGAGTAAATCACTAAACCTGTGCTAACATTGAACATTCAGGTTGTTTCCACTTTTGCTGATATAGGGTGCTGATGACGTCCTTTGTTTTTCTAAATCTTGCTGCCACTCAGTATTGGTTTCTTAGGTTACATAGGTTCTGGGGCAAGCCGCACATCATGTTGAAGGCTTTCCACCTAGAAAAGTTCCAATCTGATTTCCCACCCTCTTGCCAGCATTGGGCATTAAAATTTTTTTCAGAAATATCCATTTCTTTGCTCATTTGATATAACTCTGCCTATTTTAAATGCCAAATGTGCAAACTAATTTAAAATATTTATTAAACCATCAAACAAGAATCAATATCTACTTTACCTCCACACTGCTCATGTGAGCCTCTTATAGGGATATGGCAGGTATGATTTACTGTCCACCTACTGCGTGCCAGCCATAGAATATTTCTAATCCCATGACCACCCTGTAGATGGGGTGCATTTACATCAGTATTTTGCAGATGAGGCTCAGAAAAATTAAATAATTTCCCCAAGGTAACCTAGTTCTAAAGTGGTTGGGCCAGCAAGACCCAAACATGTTCTAGCACTCTCTGCTGGTGAGGATGTTTTATGGGAGGGAGCCAACTCAGATTTAATCTTATATTTGTAGTAGTGGCCCAGTTCATGAATTTGTGCACATTGAAAGGAAATTAGAAGAAATATTTTAATATCGCTATTCGCCCTTTCTCTATAATAGAAGTGTCAACCAAATTCACGATCAACAATGACAGATAGAAACATGCACGTGCGATTGGCGTCAGTGCGAGCTTTATCGTGCATGTGCGAGTCAACTTAGCCTTTTATATATAGAATAAACTTGCTTAACTAGACCTGCTTTCTGATGTAGCTAAACTTTTTCCAGCCCAGTGAAGCTCCCCAACTTCTCTTTCAGGTAATTGTCAGTAACACAGCAGTAAATATCAACATGAAATGGATTATTATTATAGATCACGCAGGGAGAACAAAGGGTAAAACATTTAACTGCAGCAATGTCTGACTATATTCTGTGCAGTGAGAAAACCTGAAGTCATTTTCAAGGTCCATCATTTCTTTCTTCTTTTCAGTCAGGTCAAGTTTCTAAGCTTTCTAAATCTCCGTTTTCCAGCTAATGAAAATAAAATAGTATTCCACCAAGTCTCCTATCTACCTACTCCAGGACTTCTGTGAGGATCAAATGAGATGAGGCACGGGAAAATGCTTCGCAGACATTTGGTTACAGTGTGAAATGTTTCTACCTGGCTATAAAGCAAGCCGTGTTCCTGGGCTGAAGAAACTCCAAGGAGGCTAGTCGTCACTAGGGAGAGGAAGCCGAGCATTGCTATGTGATGTCATTACCCGACTGACACTTAGCGTATTAGCCTAGCCTTTTATATATATAGATTTCAGCATCAACTATAATGGAAATAATAGAAGCATTAGAGCAAGAGGATTTGGGTGTCAAAAAAATCTCTTAACCTCTCCACACCAGTTTCCTCTGTGGGTTATTCTGAGGTACAAATGAGACTGAATGAGAAGCATTTAAAAGCCTTAAAGTACTTTTTTAAAAATGTCTTTTGTTATTTAAACCATCCTAATCTACTTACTTTATGAATTATTCCAAATTTACTTATTTTTCACCTAGTTACTGATCAACTCTGGGCAACTTCCATGGCACAGCGCCACCTTGCCACAAAAGGGATAAAAAGAGCGGCCTTTAGCCCTGGTGCCCTGGACAGTGAAAATGGTGGAAAACAGAAGCTCGTCACATTTAAATAAAAATGCAAGGCTGACTCAGATTAAGTGAGCAATCTAAGTGGGACTATAAATGTTATCAAAATGTGAAAAAAGGAGCTCTTTCTTGGAGGTAAGGCCTGAGGGGAAGAGCTGACCTGGGCAATAAAAAAGGGAAGGAGGGCCCACTTCTGGGAGAGGAAATTCTACAAATTCCTCCTGGATTGCAGGCCTAGGAGACTAGACCTTAAAATGTAATTCCTTTTGATCAGCCAAGGTTTTTATTTCCAATTACTTTCATATTGACCCTTATCAAGCACCCATTCTGAAGACTTTTTTTGCATGCATGAGCTGTTTTGATGGACATATACAAGGGTTAATTTCAAAAAGAAAGAAAGAAAAAGAACCTGCAAGTAATGGCTGACTCTTAACCCTAGCGGACTGTGAAGACTGACATTAGTTGAGGTGTGACAGTGGCTGTCACTCCTAACAGAAGCCATCTGTCAGTGGAAAACGACACTGTGGTGTGAGCTCTGGGGGCCCCATGTTGGCCCCCGCTGCATGCATGGGCTTCAGAAACAGGCTGGCCTAGAGGGCTGGGTCTTCAGTATAAAAAGCATTGTTTTATAGGGTTTGTGTTTGTTCAGGCCATTCTCACATCAGAATGGGGTGGATGTGGCCACATTTTGGGGCACATCACCATTTTGCCCACCACTGGGAAGTTCAGCTGGACTAACTGGTGGTCCATAGCAGAGACAGCTCACAGGAAGGGAAATGCTTGTGCCTGGCAATTGCTTGAAGGGAGGAGAAATAAGAGTGAGGGACACTCTTAAGCTGCTGGTGGAGTGGAGGCTGAAACAACCTTTATGGGAAGTCATTTGGCAAAATACCAGGAACCCTAAAAAGTTCATGACTGAGAGTATGAGCTTGGGAGTCAGGCTGGCCAGGTGACATTTTGGCCCCACCATCATGGCTTTGGGTGTGTTGGTGAGCATGTTACTTATTTGTGCTTCAGTTTTGTCATCTGTGAAATGGGAGTGAAAATACCTACCTTATAGCATTGTTAGGAGGATTCAGTGCAGTAAGTGCTTGAAAGCATTCAAGAATGTAGTTGCTGTAATGATCCTAAAGGGCTATTGAGAAACATGGCCAAAGACTGATGCACAAAAATATTCATTGTTTAAAATAAAATTTGAAAAAAAGAAATCCTAAATGTGGAACAATGGAAAAATAAGTAAATCATGGCTTAGTCAGTTGGATAATGAGCTTCTATTTTTAAAAAATTATCTTTACCAACCTTTCTTAAGGACATGAAAAATGGTTTTTGGAACAATGCTAACCATATAGAACAGAAACTAGATCAGAAGGATTATGGTGATTTCTACTTCTTTTTGCTTATCTAAGTAGAGATAAGTGTGTGGTCATTTTGGAAATTGCTTAAATTTAAGCATTTTAGAAATTGCTTAAAATCAGCAATTTAAAGAATAGTTTTAAATGCATGGAAATAATGGGTTTCCTTTTTATTGGGAGCCCTGCAATGGCTTTTCTACCTACATCCTTTGAATTCTCACCACAGTCTTGCTGTTTATCCTATCTGACAGGTAAAGAGACAGAGGCTTAATGTAAGCATAGTGACATGCCCTGGTCCCGTGCTACCCCTAGGTCGTTCTTTCTGTGGCACCTGAGGGTGGAGGTCTGGGCCAGCAGGGAAAGGCCTACTCCCAGGGTCTGAGAGGCCCCCTCAGAGAAGGTGATATTTGAATTTGGACTCAAGTTCACATGTGAGATCGGGCATCTCAGCCCAGGCAACAGCATTAGGACTCGATTACAATAGTTCAGGCCTGAGGCAATGAAACTTGGAATTGGCAGTGAAAATGGAAAAGAAGGGTCAAGTGCGAGAGACATTGAGGAGAAACTGGTTTCCAGATTTCCAACCTGGGCGGGGGGTAGGGGGGCAGCTGTAACTTCTGAAAGAACCAACCGTACCCTAGGGCAGGGAGCACAGAGGAAGGGTAAAATGCTGGCTGGATTTTGGCATGAGTTCCTGTACCACCAGGCAGTGGCCCAGTGCAAAGGCTAAGATCTCATTTTTCTAAACCACAACCTCCCTCATCCTTGTGCCTAGAAGAGAAGAAGGCTCCGAGTCTGCCATGGCACAACCCTCCATTGTGGTCACCACACAGGGCGCACAGCTGCAGTGGCCGAGGACAGGGACTCGGGAGCACCCTGAGCTGGCCACACACACAGTCCATTTGCCCTCTGAGACACAATTCAGAGGGAAAGAGCATCCTGGCCCCCTGTCGTGAAGTCACGAGAGAAGGCTTCGGAAGCAAACCATGCCGGGGCCAGGCTTATCCCAACCTTTCGAGGACCTCTTTGATGGCAAGTAGACATCCAATCAAAGCAGCGCAAGGAGAATGTACTCTGAGGATACAGGAGGGTCTCAACCAACACAGCTTCAGGAATGCAGCCGACGCCCAGCAGCTCACAGAGAACGGTGGCCGTGAACCTTGGGGACCCCCTTTCTTGTCCGCTAACCTTCTCCGGTGCCCAGGCCATGCTCCATCGTCTCCCTCTGAGGGTAGGTTCCTCTGCTTCTCTGGTACATGAGGCAAGAAATGTGCCTCAGACAGAGACTGGCCCCTCTAGGTTTCTATTTCAAATTAGCAAAGACCATGATTGGCAAAGCTTGTGCGGAGCAGGTCCTGGACCAGTCAGTTTGGAGGGGTCTCAGCTAACACGTTCACGTCTGGAAGCAGGTGGGTGGGGTGTGTGGAATGGGCAATTCCCAGAAGAAAGGAAGTGCTGGGCAGATAAGACAATAGAGGGTTGACCCTGGTGGGGCAGTTCTTAACGAGGCCTATTGTCCTTACTTGGAAAATGGAGAGCCGTACCTGGTGTGGATCAATTGGTTGAACGTCATCCCGTGCACCAAAAGGTCACTGGTTCAATTTCTGGTCGGGGCATGTGCCCAGGTTGCAGGCTCGATCTCCAGTTAGGGCTCAGCGGGAGGCAGCCAATCGCTGTTTCTCTCTTTCTCCCCTTCTACCTTCCTCATTCTCTAAAATCAATAAGAACATATCCTGTATAATAAAAGCCTAATATGCTAAGTGTCCGACCGTTTGACCAGTTGCTATGATGCACACTGACCACCAGGGGGCAGAAGCTCTGATTGGTAGGTTAGATTGCTGCTGGGGTCTGGCCAATCGGGATTGGGTGAGATAGTCCGGACACGCTCTGGAGCCCTCCCACGGTCCTTCCCCAGCTGGACAACCTTCCATGGTCCCTCTCTGGCCAGCCGGCCCCTATCGGCCCTGATCGGGACTGGGCGAGACAGGCCGGATACTCCCTGGAGCCCTCCTTCGGTCCCTCCCTGGTCCCGATTGTGCACCAGTGGGGTCCCTCGGCCTGGCCTGCACTCTCTCGCAATCCAGGACCCCTCGGAGGATGTCAGCCAGTTTTGGCCCAATCCCTGCAGGCCAGGCTAAGGGACCCCAGCGGTGCACAAATCCGTGCCCCGGGCCTCTAGTTTAAAAGAAAATGGAGATACACGATCTGCCTTGGAATTTATTGTTGTGAAGATGAAAACAGGTTAAAAGATTTGATGCCCAGTCTTCCCACCAAGGGCTCCTAAAGACCAGAGAGAGTGGACTCACAGCCTGAGGGGGCTGTTGATGGCGCTTCAAGCAAAACATCCCTTTGAGGTTTCTTTTTAGCTTAAAAATGTATGATCTATGGCTCTGGCTCAGTCTGTAGGAACGTCATCCTATACACCAAAAGGTTTCGGGTTAGGTTGCAGGTTTGATCTCTGGTCCCGGACCCTAAGGGAAGCAAACGATCGATGTTTCTCTTTCACATTGATGTTTCTCTCTCTCTCAGATCAGTAAAAAACATCCTCAGGTGAGGATTAAAAAATGTTTTTTGTTTGATCTATGGGAATTTAGCATATGATAAAATTGACATATCAAGTCAGTAAGGAAAAGAGATGTTATATTCAGTCAATGATGTTGAGACAACTGGGTTGTCACTTTGGGGGGAAAAAAGGCAAATACCTCACCATTTACACCAGATTAAATTCCTGATGGAATTAAGGTGTAAGTCATTTAAGTGTAAAAAAAAAAAAAAATGAAACCATGAAAGTACTTAGGAAAGTGCTAGAAACCTGAGCAAGAGAACTCAGAACATGGACTCACGGTGGTTTTGTTCAGTGCCGGGCACAGAGCTGGAGCACAGTAAATGTCCAGTGAAATGAATTCATAAAGGAACGTTTTTAATCACTTCAGATAGGGGAGCATCCTTCCTAATGTGGCACAGAACCCAGGAGCTGTGAAAGCAAGGTAAATTCGGCGCCAAAAGAATTTACGAATGACGATATGGCCAGGAGGAGGAACTAAATCAAAAGACAAACATACCAGAGGGCAATGTGTGCAATTCATATAAAAATGGTACTTTTCCTTAACATCCAAAGAAATCCCAACTGTTTAGGAAAAAGCCCACAATCAAATAGGAAAATGATATGAAGAAACAGTTCCTAGAAGAAGAAATACAAATGGGTCTTGAACATTGAAAAAAAAACATACTCAACCTCCTTCATATTTAAGAAAAGCAAATAAGAACTCTAATGAGATACAAGTTTTCACTCATCAGATTGGCCAAGGTCGGAGAGTTTGAAACACATGACTGTGTGTTGGCTAAGGGGTGAGGCAAGAAACTCTGACATAGTGATCAAGAGATTGGACCTACAGTATACCCTGTGGCCCACTTCGAGCAATTTTGCTACAGGTACACTACCCCGTGTACAATGAGGAAAATTTAGGGTTATAGTTACTTAGTGTTGTTTGTAATAGGAAAATGTTGGGAGTAGCAGTCATTGGGCCAGTGAACAAATTCTGGCACATCCATACCATGAAATATTGTGCAGTTGTTAAAAGAATGAAATAATTCTATGAATGTGTTATGAAAAGACCTCCAAGATGTAGTGTTTATCTGGAAAAAAGCAAGCTGAAAAGCGGTTGTATTTTATGCTATCATTTTTACTTAAAAAAAAAAAAAAAGCAACTCACAGGCATAGCTATTTATTGTGCTGCACATAGATGGTCTCTGGGATGATCCCTAAGAACCTGGGAGAGTTGTCTCCTGGCCGTGCTGGACGTGGTTCAGTATACACAATACATTATATAACAGGTAGTTGTATATAACGGCCCACGATCGGGGCCCAGGAGGGACCACAGGAGGGCTCCAGGGCATGTCTGGCCTGTCTCAGTCCCCATTAGGGCTGATTAGGGTCAATGGGGGCCAGCGGGGAGGGACCGTGGGAGGGCTCCAGGGAGTGTCTGGCCCATCTCGCCCAGTCCCGATCGGCCGGACCCCAGCAGCAAGCTAACCTACTGGTCAGAGTGTCTGCCCACTGGTGGTCAGTGCACATCATAGCGAACGGTCCGATACAGCATTTTAGGGTTTGATTATATAGAATGATTTTTTCCCCCCAGTAATATGTATTACATCTTCAAATAATAAATTAAATTAAGAAAAATGTGTGTTAATTTAGCATTCTGCTCCATAATATATTGATTTAATGTAAAAATAATGTTTTAAATTATCTTACACTAATTAACTTTCCATCCCAACTCTAGATTGAAATTAACATTCTAGAAAGATGCAACACATTCATCCTGGGCCTTTGTCTTTGGGCATAGCCAGTATCCCCGTTTGGAAGAGAACAGAACGTGGAGTGTTTGGCACATGTAGTAGTTGCCCTACAAACATGAGTTCCTGTCTCTTTGGGAACAACTGTTCCTGGGAGCGGAGCTGGGGGGCCCGGCTCCTGGGAAGATCAGAAGGTTGATGAGTGACCTACACCCTAAATGGGGCTTTGGAGGTATTATCCCATGAAATCCATGTTCTTTAGCCTGGACCAGTGCCTGGCTCATAGCAGGAACTCAACAACAACAAAATATCTATGTATTTTTCTGGAATGAACACACCAAGAGTTGCGGGATCTCACCTGAGAGAGAAACAAATGCTGCTCAGAAGCATTGGGAGAGTCCGTAGTAGGTGACATTTAACCTGGGGCTTGAAGGAGGAACTCTTCGGGGAGAGGATAAGGAAGAGACGAGTGGCATTTCAAGGGGAGAAAACCACTGATTTGCGGGCAGGGGAACGAAGGGAGGTGCCTGGGAGGCCCCGGTGCCAGCTCACAGCAGATACCTGCCCAGCTGGGAGCAGCAATTGCATGGGGCATCGGGCGTGATCGTGGTCTCCTGACAAGTTAATTTGTGAAGGTCCATGCGTCGGCAGGCAGGAAAGAAAATAACCAGGTCACATCCACCTGAACCTAGATGGGCTTTGGGAAGGGAGACCTTGGGGACGCCGTGTGTGTGTGTGGCGGAGGGGGGGGGGGAGGGGGGCGGTGTGGGGGGGGGGAAACAGACGGACTAGGAGCTGGTGGGCGGAGCTGTGCTCTCAGCCTATCAATCCATCGCCACCTTCTTACACAGGCCCTTCATTATTGTCCAGTGAGAGCCACAGGCAACAGAGGGCCAAGACCCCTATCCAGAATCCAAACAGTTTGGATAATCCAAATGTTTTGTGTGTTTTTTTTTTTTAAGTTTAGGAGCAACACCCATTTGCCAGCAAAACCTGCCCTGAGTGGACCTGAAACTGCAAAGACTGTCTGTCCCACTCTGTGTGTCCATCTGTTTTGCTGAAGAAATACTCATGTGCTTGTGTATAGGATGTTGGTTTAGACCCCACTAAGGCGTTATATAATGTATTGTGTGTACTGAACCGCGTCCAGCATGGCCAGTGGTGAACCTGAGGAGGGCGGTGAAGGATTAAAGAAAACAGACAGGAGAATATAGTTGGGGCCAGGTGGATCACTGCGCCTGGATGAGGAAACAGTGACCCATCCTGTAAGCTGAGTCTTTATTTTATAGTCAGATCCCACGAGGCAAAACAAGGGAGTGGTCAAGCTGTTTACAATGTTCTTGCAAGTTTCAAATACACTTAATTCCATGCACCTGAGAACTCTATAAAGCTTTGTTTTGGCAGCACTTGCTGCACCACCTGCAGCCCACATCCCTCAGCTGCCTAGGACTACAGGGTCAGACTATAAGGTCAAGCTTAACAACCATAGCCTTTGGCTATAATTGTGCTGGGAGGGCTTTGCCCTCCAAGCTGGGACTTGTACTTGGCTCTGCTACAAGAGGACCGTGCCCTTTCATCAGTCTGAGGCTTGGACCTGTCCAAATGCTGTAGCTGCTCTCCACAGTGTACCATGTACTTTTATAAAATCTGGGAAACTCTGAATTCTGAAACACATTTGGCCCCCATGATATTTGGATGATGAGTTGTGGTCTAATATAATTGACCAACATACATAATGTTTAAAAATAAAAGTACTATAATGCCCTGAGTGTAAAATAATGAAATATGAAAGAATAGCTGTTTATAAGAATATAAGGTATATTTCAATATGTAAATGCTGGGGCAGGAAGACTTAAGAAATGAATTGGATACTTGCCCCTAAAAGGTAGACTCTCCTGAATGTGGCAATTCAAATGCAACTGATAAAGTTGTATATACTTTTTTGCAACTCAAATACTAGAAGTGACATTGCTGTGATTTTACAAAATGATGAACAACTCTAGTAAAGTTCCAAATATTTAGAAATGCAGTCTCTCAATGTACTTCATAGTTGCATTCCTGGAAAATCTGGTGCATACAAAACCATACAAAATTACTTTGTGTACGTTTGTAAAACATAATTAGGTCTTAGGCTCAGATAATGACAATGAGACTCTTTGCTTACGAGATACAGTTTAATGAGATGTTTGAAAGTGATTCAGGATGCCTGACGATTCTGTTGTGGGCAACTGCCTCACATCGTAGGCAGGGGTCCTGGCTCCACATGTTAACCATGAGCAGCACCCCCAACCGGGTCATTATGAGAACAGAAATGCCCCTGACATGTCCACAAAGCCCCGGGGTGGTGACTGCAGGAGGGGATGCTACTCCTCCCCGCCCCGGAACCACCGCTGGAGAAAGCTGCCGGGGCTGGTGCTGAGCCCGTGGAGCCAGCCCGAGGGCAGGCCCTGGTCGAGCTGGGGAATCCCAGGCAAGTCCAGACGGAGCTGTTTGGATTTGAAGGACCTTGTTTACCCTGGAACTCAAGCCTTAGGGAAACAGACTGGAATTACAGCCTGTTCCTCATCAGGTGTGCCAGAGCAGATCTGTGGCACTCCCACTGGACCACCTGAGGTTTTGGCTGCAAGTACCTGTCTTCCCGGCCAGGAAGGTGGAGCCTTCTTGAATGGGCTGATGGGCACGTGGTACTCCGCTGATCAGGCATCTGGGGTGTGTCACGCAACCTGTGGGCTGGGTGTCCTCCTTCGCACCACTCCTCTAAGACTCAATGTATCTTCATGGTTAAGAGAAAACATAGCAGCATTATTTACAACTAGTGGCCTGGTGCACGGATTCATGCACATTGAAAGGAAATTAATTAGAAGAAATAGTTTAATATCACTACTCACCCTTTATAATAGAAGTGTCAACCAAATTCATGATCAACTATGACAGATAGAAACATGCGCGTGCGATTGGCGTCAGTGAGAGCTTTATCGTGCATGCGTGAGTCAACTTAGCCTTTTATAGATATAGAATAAACTTTCTTAATTAGACCTTCTTTCTGATTTAGCTAAACTTTTTCCAGCCCAGTGAAGCACCCCAACTTCTCTTTCAGGTAATTGTCAGCAACACAGCAGTAAATATCAACACAGAGCAGATTATTATTGTAGATCACGCAGGGAGAACAAAGGGTAAAATATTTAACTGCAGATGTGTTATATTCTGCTGAGAAAACCTGAAGTAATTTTCAAGGTCCACCATTTCTTACTTCTTTTCAGTCGGGTCAAGTTTCTAAGCTTTCTAAATCTCTGTTTTACGGCTAATGAAGAGAAAATAGGATTCCATTGAGTCTCCTATCTACCTATTCCGGGACTTCTGTGAGGATCAAATGAGATGAGGCATGGGAAAACGCTTCACAGACATTTGGCTGAAGTGTCAAATGTTTGCACCTGGCTATAAAGCAAGTCATGTTCCTGGGCTGAAGAAACTGCAAGGAAGCTAGTCGTCGCTAGGGAGGGGAAGCCGGGCGTTGCTATGTGACATCATTACCCAGCGCCCACAATGAGCATTTCCAGGCTGGGCTGGGCTGTGGGCTGCATTTTGCACCATGGGATCTTGGCAGTGTTGGCTGCGATTTGGTGGGCTGTCGCTCTGGGGTGGTCACAGGGCCTGCATCCCACTTGGGGGAAGCCAAGTGTTGCTTTGTGGGTGCCAGGTCCGCGGTGCCATGTCTCTGTGCATGTCACGGCAGCTCCTGTGTTGACCGTCTCCCCCCTGGTGATCAGTGCGTGTCATAGCAACTGGTCAGACAATTGGACACTTAGCATATTAGCCTTTTATATATATAGATAGCTAAAAGGTGGAGGCAACCCAAGTGCCTGTCCATCCAGAGGTGAATGCACAAACAAAATGTGGTGTGTATATATATATATAATGGAATATTAGTCAGTCTTAGAAGGGACAGTTGTGACATGCTGAAGATATGTTAAGTGAAATAGGCCAGTTACAAACAGACAAATACTGTGTGATCCCACCAACTGCAGTAGTCATCAGATTCAGAGACGGAAAATGGAGCGGTGGTTGCCTGGGGCTGCTGGCTGGCACAGGGGATGGGAAGGGAACAGGGAGTTGTTTAATGGATACGGAGTTTTCATTCTTGCAAGATTAAAGGAGTTCTAGAGATGGATGGTGGTGGCGGCTGCACAGCAACGTAAGTGTACTTAATGCCACTGAACTGTACACTTTAAAATGACGGCATAGGTAAATTTTATGTTATTTGTATTCCACCACAAATAAAATTTAGAAAATAAACAAAAAGCAAAGGCTCTGATGGAATTGTTACCAAGCAAGGGCTCGCTGCCTGGTGCCTGTAAAAGCCAATACTATAGTACCAATAGTACCAGCTTTAAAAAAATAAATGTTTTTTACTGATTTTAGAGAGTGTGGAAGGGAGAGAGAAACACTGATTGGCTGCCTCCTGCACACCCCCTACTGGGGATCGAGGCTGCAACCTGGGCATGTGCCCTGACCGGGAATTGAACTGGAGACCCTTTGTGCATGGGACATGCTCAACCAACTGACCCACACCAGCCAGGGCTGATAGCTTTTGAGAAAAGCAAAAAAGCTTTTATTGTGATGCCAACTAGCAAGGAGACAGGAAGCGAGGCTCAAATCTGTCTCTCTCCCAGATCCAGGGTTGGGGGCAAGATTTCAGAGGTCCCAGCACCGGATCTTCCTGGACAATGGACCTGCCCTCTGAAATGTTCCCGTCCTTGCTTCTATGGAGGGAGCAATTAAAGATTCAAACATGTTACATGCGAGTGGAGTGCCCATGGTTAAACTTGGCTTCCAGGTCTTGTTAGAAAAGGGACAGGACCGGTTTGAGCTGGTGTTGCCATTAGAGAGTGACCAGTGATCACGGCAGGCTCTGCTCGTGGCCACATGAGCCCCTCTGTGCCTCAGTTTCCCCCTCTGTGAAACAGAGACAATGATTGCACTCTTCTCAAAGGGGAGGTGTGGGGTTCATGGAGACCACGTGTGTGAACCCTGGCACAGCACTCAGGAGGCATGGTCACTGGGGTCATGACACTGCTCACCAGCACCGTCTTTCCTCCCAGACTCTCCCATAGAAGTATGTGGGCTTCACGGGCAGGTTAGGAGGACACTGACGGAGAAGAAGGACTGGGCCAGGGTGGTGCATGTGTGACTTCCTGGGTCTCCTGCCTGCCGGGCAGTCTCCTCCCCACTCCACAGCGTACAGTCCTGGGGTCCCTGGGGAGGACTGTTTCCGGCCCTGGTACCCGGAAAACTCAAGGGCATTCTGAGCAACTTTGCTGTTTCCAGAGAAAGCCCTACTCAGTGGACCCCCAAGGGACACTTCTCCTTAAGAGCACAACCTCCACGTCCCACTTAGACTCACCGGGAGAGTTGGTCATTGCTGACAGCAGTAAGAGTTCATTTCTTTGTTTTGATTAAACGCTGATTTGATTGGAAACGGCTTCCTGGAGCAGTAATTAATGACCAGCTGGAGTTGCTAGCACTGGAGGAAAAGGCAAAGGCACTGAGCCCAGCTGATCACTAGCCACCAGGAGCGGTTAGACCTGGAGGGAATTCCCAGCTGGCACAAACTCTGAAATTGGTAGGAGGAAAAGGGGGGGAGAAACCTCAGCAATTTCTTTTTAGGTGCAATGAAAGGTTAAAAGTGGAGCGTTGCATCGCACAGACACACTGCTGCTCTGGGTTGCCGCATGCTGCCCCCGGCTGCACAGCAATTAGACGCCTTGTCAGCGGGCAGCTGTCCCAAGCACCTGCACTGACTCTGCAGCTCCGGCTCCTGCTCCTGCGGAAACCCTCAAGCCTTCATTCCACCTCATTTCCTTGGGAAGTGTTTCTAATGACACACCTCTTGCTGCCTGCTCCAGGTCAGGTCTCCTTGCATACAACGTACAAAATGCATAAAACCACAGAGTGGTCCAAATGGCTACGTAAGCATTGCAGGGTGTGATGCGTTTTCACGAGCAAAAACACCAGCAATGGAACAACATGTGCCTCCTTGGTAGCTCTGGGGGTCAGAACCACAGCTGTGTAACTACACAACTTTCAGCTCCAACTCAGGCGTGTTTATTAACTACTGTAGGTAGTGGGGTCTTTTGGATGATCGCCTGGGGTTTGCCATTTAGGGGACATCTGGCAATTTAGTTTCCTGGAGCTGAAAACAGTCACCTTTGGACTCTCTTAGTTTAGGAAATTCTCCAAGATGTAAGGCAACTGAAATCAAGTTAAACCTAAATCCAGATGCTACTATTTGGATATTAAGTTTTTTGTTTCTTGGTGTGTGTGTGTGTGTGTGTGTGTGTGTGTGTGTGTGTGTGTGTGTTTAGTTGAGTAAATTAGAAAATTCTCTAGCTCTTGAAGAAGGGACAAATAGTTTCTAAAAGCATGGATTCCACTGGACTGGGGCAACCCCTGCCCCACAGAGGGGGGCTGTTCCCACACCTTCCCCACCCCACCCTGTGTTCCCTGCGGGACTGAGGGGTCCTGACTATTCGGTCATCGTGTGGGCCCAAGGAGCTGTACCCAGTTGAGCACCCGGGCAGTGCCTACTTGGGGAGGCTTGAAATCGATGCTCATGTAAAAACCTGTCCTGCCCCGACCCCACTCCCTACGGAGTTACAGCAGGAAGTGGCGGCCTACAGAAATGGCGCTTGCTCCAGGCTCCTCTGCCCACCGGCCCTCCCCCGACTCTCTGAATATTGAATGCCCAGGCCTCCGTCCAGGGCAGATTCAAATAACCCTTCAGCCTCATTAGCAATCAAAGAAATCCTTAGTAAAACCGCACTGAAAGAACATTTTTCTTTTATCAAACTGGCAAAGTAGCCCTGGCTGGTTCTGCTCAGTGGATAGAGCGTTGGCCTGTGGACTGAGGGGTCCCAGGTTCGATTCCAGCCAAGGGCACAGGCCCGAGTTGGGGGCTCGATCCCCAGTAGGGGGCATGCAGGAGGCAACCGATCAATGATTCTCATCATTGATGTTTCTATCTCTCCCTCTACCTTCTTCTCAGAAATCAATAAAAATATATTTTAAAAATTTGACAAAGTAGTTTTGTTAAGACAATATGCAATGCTGGTGAGACTAAGGAGACCGAAATTGATGTTTAAAGGTGCATGTCAAAGCCTTCAACATGGGCATGCTCTGTGACCCAGCATTTCAACATCCCCAATCTGTGCCAAAGAATTTATTGCTGAGATTTGCCAGGATCTGTACACAAGGATGCCCCATGAAATACTGGCTTTAATAGCAGTAGCATCCCCATTTCTGTAGGCCGCCACTTCCTGCTGTAACTCCGTAGGGAGTGGGGTCGGGGCAGGACAGGTTTTTATATGAGCAATTGGGTTAATGTCCAGTAATTGAGACTTGGTTAAGTAAATCATAGCACTACTCTTAATGATATACCTATTTCAAATGCTGATATGAAATATTTAATGAAGTGGGAACATATTTATGTTATATAGTTAATTTTTTTTACATTTCTATTAATTTCAGAGAGGAAGGGAGAGGGAGAAAGAGACAGAAACATCAATGATGGAGAGAATCATTGATCGGCTGCCTCCTGCATGCACCCTAGTGAGATCGAGCCCAAAACTCCAGCATGTGCCCCAACTGGGAATTGAAATGTGAACTCTTGGTTTATAGGTCAATGCTCAACCACTGAGCCATGCTGGCTGGGCAGTTAATATTTTATAAAGTTAGTTTACACAGCAATGTAGACTAATTTAATTCTTCATTTTATATATATATATATATATATATATATATATATATATATATATATATATATTTCATAAACATAAATGTTCATAGAAGACTAGAAAAATTTACACCAAAAATTTTAGGATTCTGGATTTTATGTTTTTCATCTCTTTTTATATTTTCAAACTTTCTACACTAAGTTACATTCTTTTCTATTCAGGAAAAAATACCATTATTTCTTTTCAGTAGTGTGGAAGTTGCCCCTGAAAGATAGATGGGAAGGCCAGTTCTGACTGTTTCCTCAGAAAACATCCCAGGCCACGGCACACGTTTACAACAGCCCACTCCCTCCTGAGAATCGGGGGGAGGAATCTTGGTGACTGTTTGTACTTGTAGCTCGTCCTGCAGTAAGTCTTTCAGGCTGTGGGAATAGGTGCTTGCGTTCCATGGAGCTGGTGCATGTACCTTAGGTCTCCTGTCCTTCTGTGCTCATCATACAGGAAGGTCTAGGAGTGGAGGGCTCCGTTCATCTAAATGCCACTCCTACCCCATCAGGACCATTTCCGTTTCCTGGGCAAATGCCCTGCTTGATTTGTCTTATTTCCTCCAACCAGAAATAAAAGGAGGGCACAGTGGTCCTGTGCACGGCACGTGAGGGTGGAGGTTAGGGGTCCACAATATTCTGCAGCAAAGCTACAACGGGGTGGCTGTGAGAAGTTGGGTCCTAAGAGGGAAACACAGTTACCTTATCTTCCCTTCGTTTAGCTCTCCATTTTCTGGGAATGCACAGAGGCATCTGATAGGAATAGTCTCTAAAATGAAAAAACATAAACCTGTGGTTCAGCTGTCATGAATTCCTCAGACTCTATTTCCAAAAATAATTCCTACATAAAACCACCCCATTTCACTTTGGGGACCACTAAAGTGAATATTATAGGACAGAAAAAAAGGGAAAATTGTGAAACTGCGTGTTCAGATGCTTGCACCAAATATTAAAACCTGTCTGCCCACAGTGTAGAATCCCGCCCGCCCATAGTCTAAAGAAAACATTTCTTTCGACTCCCTGGTATTTTTTCCACTCCATTATTGCTATTATCAAAAGATTAGGCAATGTCTTAAAATGTGTGAGTGGTTTCTTTTGGATTTAGGAAGCTTTGAACAACATAAATGAGCTCTACATAGATGCTTCTAGAAAGTTTATGACTCATCTCAGAGGTTCTCAGGGAGTGGTCAGCTCCATCCCACCTCATGGGCCCATGACCGTGAATGAAGTCAGAAAGGTTATAATTCTCTCTCAGCCTTCTTCAGGCTGGAACCTGGAAGTGCCACAGAAAACAGTGAATTCAGTGATGCATCGGATTGTCCTCCCGTGCCTGCAGCTCCGCCCAGGAGGGGCCAGGACTAGGAGGTGCGTTAGAGTCTGGAGCCCCTCCAGAGGCTGGAACTGGGGGTGAATACGGAACCAGAAGGGACATTTACTTCATGGGCTTCCCTTGTATCTGTTCTTATTTCACTCTTAGAGAAGCCGATGAAAGAAATGGTTTCCAATGACCTTTTTCATAAAACTATTTGCTTATTTAACTGAATTATCTCTAAAAATGTTAAAGGGCAATTTAATAACTGTGCAAAGTCCCCAACTCTCTCTAAATATGGCTCCCATGCTCTCCTGCTGCCCCGTGAGTCTTTCTCCTCCACACCCCAAGGTCCCCCAGCCTGGCCAACTCTGGCCTTCTCTCTGATCCTTTTCTCATTTTTTTCAATGGATGTTTCCTCCTTCCTGCAGCACCTTGTTCTTCCCGTGTAAGTCAATCAGCCTACCTTGGCCCTTCTCAGGTCCCTCCCTTACCCGCCACAGGAAGGCCCAGAATCTGTGAGGAGAGGAGGAGTTGTCCCGCTGGGTGGAGAACTCTGAGTATCATATACAGTTCATTCACTTTGCAGGTGTCAGACCCAAGACAGAGAGAGGGTGTATCACCTACCCAAAGCCACCCAGCCCTCGAGCAGCAGAACCAGTCTTCAGACTCTCTCATTCCAAAGGCCAGGGGAGGCCTCCGGAGGCTCTGGTGGGCAATGAAGAGCTCAGTCATATTCAGGGGCAGCCACATCCTCTCCAAGTCCTGGCGTTGCATGTGCTTTTGGGCCCAGGGCAGTGACAGCCCTTCTCCCAGGAAGCGCCCTGGGGGGTGTGTCCCCAGAGAATCAACAGCACCAAGAAGCGTTCTTGTGCTCAGAGGCCTGTACCTGCACACACCTGGGGGCAGTCACACATTTTCGGTCAAGGGTGCCCCCTGGAGCTGTGGAGGCCTGGCCCTGGCTGCACAGTTCCTTTATGTCCCACAGTGGCTTTCTGGAGGTCTTGTGGGGAAGGACTGGGACATCTGTTCCTGGGATGTTTCCCGCCCCTGCTGTGGTTCACAGCCCACGTTCGCACCGGAGCCCTAGCTTCTGATTCCTCCCACCAGCTCTTACTGACACCTCAGGTGGGAACCAATGACTAAGCTTGGAACTCAGACTGTGTTATGAACTTAGAAGAACCAACTTCTCTGACAGTTGAAAGTATTTCAAAGATGCTGAGAAAAAGGCATCCCAAAAATGTAGGTGTAAGTATATGACCATGGTCTCTAGAAGTTACCGTTACATAAAAGTCAAAAACAATCCCTTTTAGGTTAGACTCCATAAGGCATTTTGGGGAGTGCAGGGGTGGGAGAGGGGAAGAGCAGGAATGGCAGAGACTTTAGAATTTGTATGGAAACAATGTAAGGGTAGGGGAATCTTCTCCTATTTCTTAGGTCTGTCCCCCCAACTTTGCTGGGCCCATCAGAGGCAGAACTCCGCATTTCCATGGCCAGAGGCCCAGCAGTTTGCTGGCTTGACCTCCTGGGGAGCTGGTGACCCATGGGAAAACCAGCTTCAGTGAGAAGGCAGCCTTGATTGCAAGTGAAACTCCGTGTGCTTGGGGTGTGGATGAGCCTGAACCTCTGCCTTCATTTTTGGTACCCATCTTTGACCTGTGGGTGAAACCAGTGTGACTGCCCCCCACCCCGGTGTTGTGCAGACACATGTGCTGTGATTCTCCTGAGACACACCCCAGGGTGCTTCCTGGGAGAAGGGCTGAAAGCAGGTCGACAGACAATGGCTCAGGAGAGCCACGCGGGAGCTGAAGCTGAAGGAGCTGCTGGAAAGCCATGTTCTCAAAACAGAATCCTCTCTAGTGGCTGTGAGGCTGCCACCTGCAGCAAGCTTCTTAGGTGGGATCAGGGCACTGAAACCAAACCAAACCCAGCACAACGCAAGTTATGAGCCCCTCCCCACACTCAATCAACAAAGGTGACAAACCTGGTGTGATTACACGAAGAAATATGTATTTGGTCTTTGTCACCAGTTCCTGACACAGAGCTCCTCAATCCCTTGGGATTTGGGGTGAGGGAAGCCTCTTTTGCTCTGATGAGGTGGCCCTTGCAGGATGGGATTGGTGTCCAGAAAGGTCAAGCCACATTGGAGTGTTGGACCTCCTGGGAGGGTGAGCTGGAGATTGAGCTCAATTGCCAATAGCCAATGACTTACTCAATCCTGCCTATGTAATGAAACCTCCATAAAAAACCCTAAAAAAAAGGGTTTTTGAAGAGCTGCTGGGTTGGTGAGCACCTCATGGTGCTGGGCTGCTCAGAGAGGGCAATGAAGCTCTGTGCCCTCCCCATACCCTGCCCCATGCATCTCTCCGATTAAGCTCTTCCGGAGTGGAATCCTTTATAATAAGCTGGAATTATAAGTAAGGTGTTTCCCTGAGTTCTGTGACCTGCTCTAGTGAGTCATCAAATCTGAGGAAGGGGTTGTGATAACCCCCAATTTATAGCCAGTTGATCAAAGTCCCAGTGACACCCTGGGGCTTGCGTTGGCATCTGAACGGGGGGGGGGGGCATCTTGAGGGGCTGAGCCCATAAACCTTCGAGATCTGCACTAGGTCTGCAGAGCGGGTGTCAGGACGGAATCCAGTTTCAGGGCACCTCGTCCAGGTCGGGGAGTTGGAGAACTGGTTGGTGTGGAGAAAACCCCTCATTTGCTGCTGAAGTGGTTGTGAGTGAAACTGGCACTCCTCTGCTACAGGTGTTCTGTTCTGAGGTCTGAGAATTCGGGAACACTGAAAAAAAATAACACCAGGGTGAGCATAAACTCCTGGCTGTCTTTGTTCTTATTTCACTCCTGGACAAGCTGCTGAAGGAAGATGCTTGAAACAGCCTGTGTGATATAACCAGCTGTCTATTTGAGGCTTTTGTTTTCTAAGCTAAAGGAGTTAACAGACATTGTTTTGGGGAGCATACTTGCAATGTTGTGCTCGATTCTGTCAGGAGTGGGAAGACTCTGATGCTGGGATGCAGAGTGACCTGCTGGCTGTGTCAGTGCCGCTGGATGGCCGCACACAACACTCTTAGAGAATGTTTCCCAGCCTGGCCCAGAGAGGCTGCATCTGGCTCAGCCTGTTGACCCACTTCCCACAGCCAACCTAGGAGACAGGTCCATCCCCGGCTGTGTCACAGACCAGTGACTGGAACATTGTATTCAAAGCTATTCACATATTTTGTGGTAAATAAAATTAACAGTATATTTATAATTTGTTTCTTAGGACCAAAGTGTGTTCATTATCCAAAAACAAGTTGACAACATATTTTCTAAACATACCCAAAGAATTTTAAGCAGAAGCACACTTGCTTTCAATGAGTGAAACTCCATGTGCTTAGGGTTGGCCTGAACTTCATAATTCATTTTTAATATTTGTCTTTGATCTGCTTTTTGCATAATGATCAATCAACAGACATCTGAGTGAGTACTTGAAGAACCTTTGATGTAGGAGAGACTGCTAGATTCATCATTTTGTGTCTTATTTGGACTCTGGAAAAGAAACATTCTTTCTAGGTGAGTGTTCGGAAGAAATCGGTTCATTAATTATGTCAGTATTCGCAATTTGGAGCGATTAAGATGTGAAGTAGAGTGAGACTGAAGCTTTGGCTTTATAGAAACTCAGTTATAATCACATTACAGTGCATGTCCACGCCCTGGTCTTCCCTGAGACCCTAGAAAACTGTCTTCGTAGAAACTCTCCGTATTCCCCAGCCCCAAGGGTTTGGTACAAAACTTGTATACAAACAGCATCAACTGCTCCCAGTCTCCAGTTTTCTGGAGGAAATATGCTTTTTTATCAATCATCTATGTGTTGCCCAATTTTTTTAGCTTCTCAAAAGCTTTTAATGAAGAGAAATGTGCATCAGCAAGCACAGAAATAACAGACACACACATCCTTTAAAAATTCAGAACATTCATGTCTGTGTCGACATGATTTCAGATAAGCACGAACCCAAGAACCCAAACACGGTGCCTGCAGAACCTGTCAACAAGGACAAGGCAGCTCTGCTGCCACCCCCCCCCCCGCCCCTCCCCACCCCCGCGTTCACGGCCAGTGTCGCAGCGCATTTCTATTGCAGAGCCAACTATCGTCCTGTTTTCTGTTTACTTGGAATTCTAGGAAGTAGAGTTTCTAATTTTTAGCAGAAAATGAAATTTCCTTCATTACTTAATTAACATATAAAAGATATATATACAGTTTTAATAAATCACATTTACAAAGAACATATGATTTATTTCAGGCTATGGTGAGTAGCACAGCCCCAACATGCACATAAATTACACAGCAGGTTTATTTTGGTCACAGTTTGTATCATGACCCGTAGATTTTTTGACTCTTGGTAGAGCTGATGGATCAATTTCTTTTAAGCTGATTCAGTTACCAACATTTTGGTAAAGAGTATTCAAAAGCATTACAGTCTATTGTTTATGACACATTTAAGTGAATTTCTCCATTTGGCACCAATTTTTAGAAAATAAAAAAATGAATAAGTAAAAAAGAATCAGTCCAAACATACAGAGAAAAAGAGAACATTTGTGGACAAATTTTCCCTTTGATTTGATTACTTGAAGACTGTGAATGTGGTTCCCTCTCCATGTAGAATAGCCATGCTATCTCCTTTCTTGGGAATCTGTCTGGCTGTTTGTCCAGGGGTGGCCAGTGGCACCTCCTTATCCCAGGCAGAGGCGCTAGGGGCATTTGGCCAGAAGAGATTCGAGGCCTCAGTGTCTGCACATCTAAGACCGGAGCAGCAGTGAGTCAGAGGCAGGTGCACCACACAGTCAAGAGCCCGGGAAGATTCAAGGTCGAGCGAGACAAGAAGGCCGAGTCTGAGCACAGGCCAGCCAGGAAGGTCATTAGGGCTGAAGTCCTCAGTCGAGACATGGTCTAGGGATGGGGCTATTGTTTATTTCCTTTCCTACCCCTCCCCCCAACAATCCTGTATTTTCTACAAATGCATAATCTCATTTAGTCCTCTAATCATTATTTCCTTATTGTGTATGTGGCATAGTATAAATATAGCAATATTTAAAAGTATTTAATAAGACACCTTTTATTATTTATTTAGTAATTTTATTTTTCAATACAGTTTACATTTAATATTATTTTGTATTAGTTTCAAGTGTACACCACAGTGGTTAGATAATCATATGCCTTACAAAGTGTTCCCCCAATACTTCCAGCATCCACCTGGCAGTATACATAGTTACTACAATATTACTGATTACATTCACTATGCTGTACTTTACACCTGTGACTATTTGGTAATAGTCTGTACTTCATAATCCCTTGACATTTTTCACCTAGTACCCCAAACCCCCTCCTCTCTGGCCACCATAAGACAGCTTTTAGAGCTATAAAGACTGCTCTGGGCCAATGTCACTCCAAATCATTGATGCCTACTAGAAAAATACAAAAAGGAACAAGAAGAACCAAGAAGTAATTCAAATCAGGCACTTAACTATACCCTTCTCTGGCATTCAAAATTCATCTCTCACTAACAGGGATTTCTAAGCATCTAAAAATACAAACAAAAACCCACAGACACAGACAATAGTATAATAGTTACCAGAGGGAAGGGGGTCAGGGGAATAATAAAGAATAAAGGGGGTCAAATATATGGTGATGTGATGGAAGAAGAGCTGATTTTGGGTGATAAACACACAATGCAATAATCAGATGATGTATTACAGGATTGTACACCTGAAACCTACATAATGTTATTAATCAATGTTACCCCAATAAAATTAATTTGTAAAAGTACTCAAAATTTTTCTAAAAATAATAATGTATGCACTCTTAAAAACTATGTCAGCAGTGACTCACAATTTATAAAGAATAAGAACAGGCTTACCTTCTTCCAAGTCATCACTTTAACAATTATCCATTGTCACGTCTTTGGTCAAGTTTGTCTAGGAATCTTGGCCTCTTTTCTCACTCCTACGCTTCAGTATAACAAAAGGAGACACCTTCAACTGCAGTTCATGTGAAACCAGCGAGGCTGAGAAGTAACTAGAGGCTGGAGAGGAGATGCCAGCTTCTTCCAGGAGAGGTTGCATCCTTTTTATAGACTGAAAACCAGTCTTTGCATATTGGCTTGTCAATAGCAATGTGGTTCCTAAATATCTAACAAATAATTTAATGAATTACAACGCAGTCACACAACAGGTTGAGTCAATTAAAATAATTTTTTAATGGGTAAAATTACAGTGTAGGGAAACCCTTGGAATAAAATAGTAAATGATAAAAATCAGGGTATAAAACTGTGTGGTATGTCCACAAGGTTGTTTCACACACACACACACACACACACACACACACACACACACACAAGCGAAATATTAACAGGGGATACTTTGAATGTTGTAGTTACATTTTATCAAAAATTTTAATTATCATGCTTTCCATTGCTTTCCAAATATTCTATAATAAACATTTGTTACTTTTATAATAAAAATGTGATGTAAAATAGTAAAAGGGTTGTATATTGTGGTTTTAACATAAATAAGAGTTTCTAAAGATTATAGTTTCCAAAAGTTAATATGCTGTTTTAATAGGACTGTTTAATTGTGAATAGAAACATGGTTTTTTAATGTTGCTTTTCCTTATTGTAGGTGTTTTTTAAGCAGATTCCTATTGCACTACATGGTTCAGATTTCCCAGGAGTACATGCTAAATGTTTTGGTCCAATGACTTTCAGGTGACTGGGGCTCTGCCTAGCAGGAATCCTACAACACACTGAGTTTCCTTCTAATTAAAAGAGATTATTTAAATTTGCCTAAAGCTCCCAACATGCTGCTTAAAAGTTCTGCTAAGCATAGAAGGAAACTGAAAAAAAACCCCTAGGGAATAAAAGTGACAAAAATAGGACTGAGTTACATTTTTATGAGCAGGTATTTGAATATTAAATGTTGATAAAAAAGACATTTATTAATTGGAGAGAACCTCTTGACAACCACTTGAAATGTAAATACTGGACATGATCATAATACATGGGTACGTATTTCTCCCTTTGAAAATTATTTTAAAACACAATTAGAAAAACAAAGGAGAAATTAATTAGGTTGGTGTTTCCTCCCAATCACCAGCCCCCACGGAGAAGAGAGGGCTTGTTATGGATGGACCCACCGTGGGATCTGCGACTAGCCCTGGGGGAGACGTGCCGGCACCTGCAGTGGCCGAGCTGCATCTTGGGGCCCAGGGGCTCTGGGGCGTGGATTGCGCTCCCTTCTGCTGTCAGACCCATTCCCTGCCTGTCGCCCGCTGCTGCCTGCTACTCCAGGGACCCTCACTTGTCCCATTCCTGGCCCTCTGGCTTGAAGGCCCAAAGGAAGTGACTGGAAGATTGGAGTGAGAAAGGGAGACGCCCTGGTCCTTTTCTCCCTCTCTCTCTGCCTTGGACTATGTCTCCGGGAACGAACGACACCACTCCTCTGGTACGGGCGTCTGCCAGGCGATGCCACGCCCTGGGCTGCGCTGCCCCGCGCTCCCTTTGCCTTCCAGACTCAAGAGCTGCCGGTGTTGCTGATCTCTGGTTCTACACTCTCCCATCACTTACGCAATGGACTCCCTATTAAATGCCCTCCCAAACACTCAAATTGGTTTCTGCTTTTCTCACTAGATTCTAGCAACAAATTGGTTATAATTAAGGATCCTGCTGGGAATGGCAGCCAGCTCAAGCGAACAGAGAGAGGGAGGCTATTGCACAGAGCTAGTGCATGTCAGATACTTTTGTTGTGATGGCAGCGTAAAATGCAGGAGCTACATACCCTGGGGCTTGTTTACGCCCAGAGATTTGGAGAGGGTTTTAAGCATGCATCAAAAGAAAAACTAAAATCCACGATCTTAATGATCCAGGCTTGATGGCTGACAGCTTGCGGGCTGTTTATGTATCACGTGGAGAAACACTTACTTGCGTAGGAATGAACCTTTTGATTCCAAGAGCTGTTCTCCTGAGTAGAGAACATCCACCCTTAATAAAACTCGAACAAAGCCTGGATACAGGAGGGTGCCTCCCTTTGCTATGTTAAGCATGACTGGGTAACAGAGCGAATATGATTTTTTAAAAACCACTCCGGGATAATTATTAGCTGCTCTTAACATTTTAAAATTCTCCACTCTGTATTTAGGACGCCAGGACCGTAATTTGTGAAATAAAAGAATTACCCGTTGCTATAGTTTTGTCACGACGGGGAAATCCTTATGATAGAAGCCGGCACAGCACACCTCCCAGCTGTGCCCTGTAAAGAAAAAAGGCAAACGAGATGGGCTCGGAGTAGAGAAGACAAATTGCTGCTGAGTGAATGCCTGCAAACCTGAAATGGTCCGTGAACAGAATGAGCAATTCGTTCTGCCTGGACGGAACAGTACCTGTTCGACTGGGCTTTGAAGAATGGCAAGGCCTTGTGCAGGCAAGAGCAGGCTGGGACCTCAGAAGACCAAGAGGTGGTGTGGAGAGTGTGAGCCCCAGCCAGTGAGGCTGGAGTGGGGAGTATGGTGAGGTAAGGCTGGCTGTGTCAGGCAAATTCAACAGGTTTGAATTTGTTTTCTTTTTGTGAGAGAGCACAGAAGTTTCTTGAATTGAGTGACATGATCAGATCTGGGCTTTGCAAGCTTTTTGCATGTGCAAATTCAATAAATAATTGTCAAATTACGTTCTTGAAAGATGATAATGGAACAGCAGCTTTAATTCTTCTGAATGTAATTATAGTGCTTTAGGTTGGGAGCATTTTTGAGCCCGGGGCGGTGAACACCTATTGTTGGTTTCCTGGCAACCATGCATCCTTTTGGTGGAGAAATTAAAGGGTCACTTGAACATCTCCACTAGGAATCACTCAAAGGACAGTATGTTGCAAAGGAAACACTTTCCTCATCTGTTCCCATAGCTTCCAGGGGATACATGTTCCAGTCAGAAGGGATGGTTACAGTTTGGTGGAGGGTGGGACCCTGCTTCTGCAGGGAAGTGGGGAGCACAGGATGAGGGAAGTCGTTCAGCACTCTCCCGTCATGCATGTTTCAATCAGAGGTTCCTCACAGAAAACTTAAATACAAAGCAATTTGCAGAGAGAGGCTCAGATGGTATGGGAGGCACAGGTTGTCAGATGAAATCTGAGAGTGAGATGTGGGTGAGGAAGGACAGAGACAGAAAGCGTGAAGACACATCAATAAAACACTAAGCCTCTTTTTAGTAATCCTTAGAACAGTCCTGAAGGAAGTTGCTATCGTGACCAATTTATAGATGAGCAAACAGAGACCCATAGAAGTGGCTTGACCAAAGGAGCAGACGGAGACCTTGTCACTCTAGGGCAGCCGTGGGCAAACTACGGCCCGCGGGCCGGATCCGGCCTGTTCGGCTGTTCTATCCGGCCCGCGGAGCCGAAAGAGCAGAGGGTTCTCTTGCTCTCCCCTCCGCTCCTTTACTTAGAATTTATATTAGTTCACACAAACACTCCATCCATGCTTTTGTTCCGGCCCTCCGGTCCAGTTTAAGAACCCATTGTGGCCCTCGAGTCAAAAAGTTTGCCCACCCCTGGTCTAGGGTCACAGGGCACCAGCACAGAACTCATTGGCTCATCTTGGTCGCCATTGGCCAACTTGTACTAAGTCCATTCTCTGCTGATCTTCCTTGATCTCTCCTTGGCACTCATTTCCCATTTTCTCCTCAAAACATTGCATAGGCTCTGTCCCCACACTCCCACCCCCTCCTCCTTTTTCCTCTCCAGCTGTTCCTTGTGGCATCCTTGGCAGGCCCATCTGCCTCTGGCCACCCCTTCCTCTAAGAGATGGCATTCCCCAGCGCTCCTTGACCAGCCCCCTCTCTCCTCAAACCCTCTGCAGTCATTTGCCTACCGCCCTGGCTTTAACCTCCACTCACACGGAGCTGATGACCTGCAAATGTCGGTCTCCGCTTCCGACAGTTCGGCTGCCTCTAGTCCCCACTTCTCAGGATGTATGTGGATCTCCCACATCATTTCAATACCAGAGAAGAACCCCGAAGCCACCATCTGACTCAAACTTCTGTATGAGCCTCACCAGGGGACCATGGATTCAAAAACATGGCCCCCTGCCCCTCTGGGGTTACTTTTAGATCTCAGTGGTCCAAGTCTGTGATCACAGAACCTGAAATAGATCACCTACTAAGAAATTAAGACCAGCCCATCCTCTCCAAAAGGGGAAAATTAAATCTTGATCTGTAATGTGCGTTTCAGAAACTGAATCGCAGCTTTGTCCCAGACGTGAGGTTTGGTCAGTAAACCTCTCACTCCTCACTCCCACCTTTCACTGTCCTGGGTGATCTTTTTCTTGATTCTATCCATTGAGAATGGGGGGATGAGGGAGAGAAGGGAGATAAGGAGACCCTTTTATCAGCAACTGCTGAGAATAAAGCCAGTTGCCTAGCAACAGTGCCCGCATCACCTCGCCCAGGTGTTAGTCTGTGATATTCCATTTCTCCCTCTTTCTCTTAGGGCTGCTCTCAGTGTTTATTTTAACTGATTTTACACATTCACATTGGGAGGTAGGAGATGCATATAGCATGTTCTCATAGCTGAATATGGACTTGGCGAATCATAGAGAAATGCACGATTCTTCAAATGTAGATGTTTTCTTTTGGCCATTACTTATTTAAATACTATTTATTGAACGTGTTTGCAATGTGTCTGATGCTCTGCAACGTATTAACTTGAAAAATCTTCCACAGGAAGTTATAAAGTCATCCAAGAAAGACTAAGAATTGCTGAGGGAGCACACACTTTAATTCTCACTGTGAGCACATATGTGTGTTGCTGGACATAATATCAACATATTGAAAATTAGCTACATTACTATACACCGGCAATAGACATTTTAAAAATACCATTTACAACATCAACAAAATCCCAAGGTTACCTAGGAATTAAATTAACAAATAATGCACAAAACTTGTGTGGAGAAAATTATAAAAGTCTATGGAAAAATATTTTAAGAAATCTAATCAAATGGAGAGATATCTGCCATGTTTATAGATGGGAAGACTCCTAAAGAAGTTAATTCTCCCCAAAATAATCTGTGAATCTGATAGAATTTAGATGAAAATCCCAATGGGCATTGTGTGGGTCTTCAGAAGCTGATTCTAAAATTGCAGCAGATAAGTAAAGATCTAATACCATCTACGGTCATTTTAAATACAAAGAACATGCAGGAGGTTTGGGTGACATGGGTGCAGGAATGGAAAGAATGGGGACCCCGAAACAGACTTCGGTATAAAGAAGTCTTGCTCCACAACACAGATAGAATTAGCAATTAGTGGGGGAAAGGTGGGCGGCTTAGTATACCACTCTGGGAAAACTGGCTTTCAATAGGAAAAGAATTAAATTACATCACCATCTCACACCATAAGCAAAATCTTATTACAGATAGTTTTGATAACAAAAGCAAAACTTTAGTAGACCTTGAAGAATATAATACCCCAGGTGTACCGGTTAATAATGTGGATTTTGTAATAAAAGAAAACATGATAATTTCAAGAGAAACATCCAAAGTGCTTTATTCAAAGTAATGTCCATCATTAGCTACACATATCCCCCATCTTTTAAGTAATTTGTGGATACCGTCCCAATAGAACAGTGGTTCTCAACCTTTCTAATGCCATGACCCTTTAATACAGTTCCTCATGTTGTGTTGACCCCCAGCCATAAAATTATTTTAGTTGCTACTTCATAACTGTAATTTTGCTACTGTTAATGAATCGTAATGTAAATATCTGTGTTTTCCAATGGTCTTAGGCTCTACAGCAGCGGTTCTCAACCTGTGGGTTGTGACCCACAGGTTGAGAACTGCTAGCAGGGTCACCTAAGTCTAAGACCATCGGAAAACACAGATATTTACATTACGATTCATAACAGTAGCAAAATTACAGTTATGAAGTAGCAACGAAAATAATTTTATGGCTGGGGGTCAACACAACATGAGGAACTGTATTAAAGGGTCATGGCATTAGAAAGGTTGAGAACCACTGCAATAGAACTTTTCTTGTTTTGAGGCAAACCGTTCAGAGACCCAATTTTCCACTTCTTCATATGTTTTGAAATGCTGCTCAGAAAGTGCGAGTGCCATCGATCAGAACAAGTGGTCATCCGAAGGAGCAAGGTCTGGTGAATACGGCGGGTGGGTTAATACTTCCCAAGCAAGATCTTTTAACATGTCTGTAACTGGTTTTGAAGTGTGTGATGGTGCATCATCATGAAGCAAAATTACTTTGCCCTGTCTTCTGGCCCATTCTGGTAATTTCACAATCAAAGTGTGGTTCAAATTAATTATTTGTTGTCGGTAGCGATCAGTACTGTCTTCTTTTTGAAGTGATTTGGCCTTGTAGTTGATGTTGATGAGTGACCTGGATCAACCCATGATTTTGTGCATTTGGGATTCTCAAAATAAATCCACTTTTATCGCCAGTCATAATTTGATGTAAAAAAGACTTTCCTTCGTGCCATTGAAGCAACATTTTACTGATGACTTTTCGGTTTTCCATTTGTCTTTCGTTCAGTTGATGTGGCACCCATTTTCCTTCCTTTAAAATCTTTCCCATTGCTTGTAAATGATCGGGAATTGTTTGCTGAGCAACATTTAATCTTTCTGCAAGTTTTTTTTTTAGTTTGACATGCATCTTCTTCCAATAATGCTTGTCATTGTTGGTCTTCAAACTTTTTGGTTGACCTAGCCATTCTTTGTCTTTCACATCAAAATCATCACTTTTAAAGCATTTAAACCAGCGTTCACAAGTATCTCGAGATGGAGCATGTTCACCATAAGCTTCCCAAAGTATATGATAACTTTCAGCAGAACTTTTTTTCAAAATAAAGTAATGAATTAAAACTTCTCGCAAATGCTCTTTTTTTGGCACGAAATTCAACTTTCTTAAGCATAAAAATATATATAATGTTAACACCTTCAGCAAATTTGACATATGAAGTTTTGAAGCTTGCTGTCAATACAACAAAATAGCATACATATCAAATCGCATATAAACATATGTGTAACTCCATCTAGTGAAAAAAATCTGCATTATTAACCGGTAGATGGGAGTATCTTTATAAGCTCGGAGAGGGAATCATTTCTTAAGATTCTCAAAACCTGAGCTGTAAAGAAAAAGATTAATACATTTATAAAAGGAAAATTTCAGAAAAGGTAAAATCATGGCTTTGTACAGACATAAAATGCTCTTATTTACTTCATTATTAATAAGGAAACGTGGCAGATGCCATTAATTATTAAAAGGAAAATTCAGGGAGCCGCAGATGTATGTGGAATAAAGAAGTGCTGAAATAAATGAACAGATGGACACGAAGCCAGCTCTCTCCGTGGGCAGGTGTGGGAGGGTCGTCAGGGGCGTGGGCAGGAGGATTCTGGGAGTGCCCCAGACAGAATTTATCTTCACATCCAGAAATAAGAATGAGTTTGCACTGCTATCAGCATCTGCAACTTAAAAGTTGTAAAATAGCTCAAAACAGTAAGCGACTAAAATCCAATAACCAGGAAGCATCTGGTCTAAACAATGCATGAGATTCCGTGAACACCCAGTAATCTTTTGCACATTTCTTGTGTATTTGTTACATATTTGACCACATTTACAAAGAATCTTTTGTCCCTCAAAAGCCATTAAAAATAATGGGAAATAATACACCACCAACTAGGAGAAGCTCTTTGTAATACCTACAATTATCAAAGGATTATTCAAAATACATGAAGAATTCCTACATAACTGCTTAAAAGCATAAAGCAGCTGGTAGAAATGGACAAATGCTATGAACAGACAATTCGGGAAAGAGAATCTCAGAGGGAGAAATAAATGTGTGCAGAGATACTCAACCTCACAGTAATCAGAGCAATGCAAATTCAAACCCCCGTGAGAGAACGCCTCACTTGTGAGGGCGATAAAAATGCTCTGAAATTGGATAGTGGTGATGGTTGTACAACCTTGTAAATATACTGAAACCCACCGAATAGTCACTTTTAAAAGATCAATTTTATGGTATGTGAGTTATATTTCAACCAAAAAATGATAGATTCAGTAATTGGCCCAGCGCCTACCATGTAATAAGTGTTCAATAAGTAGTAACTTTTTTAAAGAGGCCATCTCTCATTTCTCTTTCTTTCTCCTTTCCTTTTTATCATTATCCTTAAAGAAAGGAAGATCTTTGGGAGATTGCATATAATTTTCTAGACTCCGCTCTCATCTACCACCTTCTGTCGAAGTCTGAGGGACCCACCTAACTCATTCTGGGGCTTCCACTCTCGCCTTCTGACGCGTATGGGAAGCAGAGGCTGCTCCTTTTTCACTTGCCCTGTCGGGCTGAGGCCACCCCTAGATTATCTGTGTTGTCAATGAGAAACAGGACAGCTTCAATTTACGTTGCCAGCCACTCCTTATATATAAGGCTAAAGCCAAGTTTAAAAGTTAGAGCGTCTGTAGTTAAAAGTGTGATTTGTGATTCTGATACAGAGGTATGTTAGAAAGATCTGCTTCTAGACATTTCACTAGGGGCCTTTATTGCTTCCCCGATACACATATAGAGTATTTATCTTATAAATATTCATAAAAAGAAAGCTTTAAAAAAGCTGACAAAGCACTAAAAAATAACCAGACTGATGCAGGAGAGACACATTGCACTAAAAGATGCATTAAATTATTATCTGGAGTGATAATCTGAAAGACAAATGAGTTAATGACCTATGCCTACTTTTAAAGTTGAAAGAATTATAAAGTTACTTTTCTCCCTTTGGAAGATGACCTTGAGGGGACGAAAACTAAATTATAAACCTGTATAATTTATGTTTCTCCAGGTTGGCCACTTGGCGACTGGCAATAACTAACAATAGTGCGAGAGCCAGGAACACAGGAGGACATTTGCTATGACCCTATAGAAAACCAGCCACTGTTACAAATTCAAAAGTATTGTTTAAAATAGCCAACTGGACAACCCACTCCACAAATCACCATAGACTATGGACTTTGAGGTCATAAAAAAGGGAGGCTTTTTGTTGATCCTAAAGTTTGATAAACAGGGTGTTATAAAGAAGACACAATTTTTGGGATGATACTATTGCCCTATCTTCTTAAAGAACAGGGAGAAATTATTTAATTTGGCAACAAAACAGTTTCTCTCTTCCAAAGAACTCAAAGTATTTGTACACGTGTTAGCTGATAACCTTGCAGAACTGACGGGAGTGGGGAGAGGGGGGAGGGAGGGGAAGAGGAAGAGGAGGGAAAGAGGAAGCCACTGCAGGGCCAGGTGGGAAAGATGATAAAATGATTTTCCTGTTTCTCTTAATCATCCCCGAAATGGCCACACCTATGTCAGCTCACCAGTACGTTGGCTACAAAATACTCTGTTCTCAACCTAATCCTATCTAATAAAGAGGGAATATGCTAATTGACCATCACTCCATCACAAAGATGGCTGCACCCACAGCTGAGGCCAAGTTCCCTTAAGGAGTCTTAACGAGCAATCAGCAGGGACCTGAGGCTACACCCTCCCCCGCCCCCATGGGGCTTGACAGGGGACCTTAGGCCATGCCCCCCACCCGGCAGGGCTTGACAGGGGACCTCAGGCCTCGCCCCCTGCCCCAGCGCCAGGCCAGGGGACCTCAGACTGTGCCCCCCACCAGGTGGGGCTTGACAGAGGACTTCAGGCTGTGCCCCCCACCCTGGCACCATGCTGGGGGACCTCAGGCCGCAACACCCACCCCAGCACTGGGCCAGGGGACCTCAGGCCGCGCTCCCCAGCAGGTGGGGCTTGACAGAGGACCTCAGGCCACACTCTCCACCCAGTGGGGCTTGACGGGGGACCTCAAGGTGCACCCCCAGTGCTGGGTCGGGGGAACTCAGGCCGTGCCCCCCCCCCCCCGCCCAGCGGGACTTGACGGGGGACCTGAGGCTGTGCCCCCTGCCAGTGGGGCTTGACGGGGGGCCTGAGGCTGCGCCCCCTGACCAGTGGGGCTTGACAAGGATGGGACTGGCTGGGTCTGGATCTAGCCCAATTGGGGGGGGTGGCTGGGTCTGGGTCTCACATGATTTTGAGGTGCATGTGGGTGGGCGGGGACTTGACTCTGGGTCCCCCTTTTAATGTGCACGAATTTTGTGCACCGGGCCACTAGTCTGATCTATAAACGAGAGCACCCTGCTCTATAAAGTTGTCTCTGTCTCTGCTGGGAACATGTGCAAACATTTCCACAAGCTGATCTGTTATCTCAGAGAGCCCAGGATTTTCCAAAAGCAGCTTTAATTCAGTGTAATGAATATTTATTGGACAGATTCTAAATTCTGGGCATTTTAGGGATTCAGTGGTGGATGTGTTCATTCGGTGCTCCCAGGGCTAGGACAGCGGCACCCCTGGGAATTTTTAAGAAACACAAATCCTGGAGCCCCACCCCATCGCTACACTAGTGGACACTCAGGGGTTCTGGGCCCACAGTCTGTATCTTAGGAAGTCATGGGGGTGGGGTCACTGTGATGGTCTAAAGGTGAACCACTGAAGTTGCACTAATGGATGACTGAAAACATAACAGCCCAATGACTGTGAGATGAATGAATGAGGGAGTTGTGCTAGAGTTGGGATGGGACAGTATTAGCATATCCATAATTGCAGGGGAAAGCAGGCCTGGTTCTCACAGCCTTCCTCGGCAGCCGACTTTTGCACATGCCTGTGTTCGCAGAAGGATGTGTTGATTTCTTTCTCTGTATTTTCGGTTATTGGTCATTGCCCACTGGCAGCTGTGGGAAGAGCAGAACAAGATAAATGACCAAGATCAGACAAAACCAGAGTGGTAGCATGTTTGGGGCCTGATGCTGTGAGCATAGACTTTGGTTCTCCTGATCTGTTAGGGTAGTCGTGCGTGGAGTTAGGTTTGTTTAGAAGCCGAAGGGAATTCATTGTCAATTCGCTCTGCCCTGGGCTGGAGAGGACAGGCACTCTCCTCCCTCTCTCTCTGAAAAGGCTGCAGAGCTGTGTTAGTGATGTTAGAACTTGCTTGAGGACACAGAACTTCCTCCACAGGAGTTTTTTTTTTTTTTTTTTAATGAAGGACACACTTTTGTGTCCTCTAAGCTCCCGCTGGCCACCCCACCCCCCGCCTGCTTCTCTGTACCCCTGCCTTCCCACGACCCGACTCCGAATCTGCAGGAGCTTTCTTTAGCATCCCACACCCTCAGACCTCGTGGAAGTGAAATAAACGCAGGAAGAACCTCTTGAAGGGAGTTTCAAGGGAGTCTCAGCTGGGAGCCTGGGACCTCCTCCGCCCCAGGAGTCTGGAGCTGCCGATATGGGGACACTGGTTTCACGATGGGACAGTTGTCACCGAGGAGCACACTTTAGCGTCTCACTTCCTGTTTTAATTCTGTTTGGAAATGAAATCTTCTGAGATTTCATTTCAAAAGAATAGTTCAACTTCAGGAAGAAAATTTCTCTGCAAACTAGAAAGCAAATGGGAACAAATTTGTAGTCAGTGGGTCCTGACACCAGTTAAATACAAATTTTAGCAGACAGCTGGTTAAGGCTGGTAGTTAAATACTGACAGTATTTAGTGTGGTCTGCCTTGGCCTGTGTCCTGAATAGCCGGGGATGGGGGGTGGGGGAGTGGAGAGAGCTTCCCTTGGGAAGGTGAGCCAGGTCTGTGGCAGAGCAGCCTGGGAAGGTGAGAAGGTGGAGGGACAACACAGGGTACATAATGGAGAGCAGGGCTGAGGTGTGGAGGGAGGGGATGGAGAGCAGGGCTGAGGCTGGAGGGAGGGGATGGAGAGCAGGGCTGAGGCTGGAGGGAGGAGATGGAGAGCAGGGCTGAGGTTGGAGGGAGGGGATGGAGAGCAGGGCTGAGGTTGGAGGGAGGCGATGGAGAGCAGGGCTGAGGTATGGAGGGAGGGGATGGAGAGCAGGGCTGAGGCTGGAGGGAGGGGATGGAGAGCAGGGCTGAGGTTGGAGGGAGGCGATGGAGAGCAGGGCTGAGGTTGGAGGGAGGAGATGGAGAGCAGGGCTGAGGCTGGAGGGAGGGGATGGAGAGCAGGGCTGAGGTTGGAGGGAGGCGATGGAGAGCAGGGCTGAGGTTGGAGGGAGGCAATGGAGAGCAGGGCTGAGGTGTGGAGGGAGGGGATGGAGAGCAGGGCTGAGGCTGGAGAGAAGCGATGGAGAGCAGGGCTGAGGTGTGGAGGGAGTACGGTGGTGGGAGCACAGGCTGTCAGGAGTGCCTTTATGCCATGAGAACCATGACTTCACTCCATGGCCAGAGGGAGGCGCTGAAGGTGTTTGCTCCAGAGGGTGGCCCCTGCCATGTGGTCTTCGGGGATCTTGGTGCAGGAAAGGAGGAAGCACCTGGGAGCCTGCAGGGATAATCTAGGAGAGCTGGGGGTGGTGCAGGGGCTGTCTCCTGGTCCAGGCTCTTCCCCCAAACCCAGAGCACCCCAACTTTCCTCCAAAGCAGCCCCTGCCAGACTGAAGCACAGCTGGAAACCAGAGATGGCAGGTGGAAGTATCATACTTTGTCTTTGTTAAAAATTCATGCCAATTCTGCACTGTGCTCCATGAAATCGGCACTTTAGGAAGCTGGGCCATATTTCTTTTTTCTGTGACCTCTGGGGCACTCTGCATCCTCCAGGCACCCAGTCTAGTGTAGGGGGCCTGCCCTGAGCAAGCTGCTCTGCTGACACCCCTCACACACCACCAGCAAGGATGTTGGGCTAGGATGGCGGAGCAGTGAGCACATTTGCAGAAATAATGCCTTTCTGGGTCACGCAGACATTGGATTCCCTTGTGTTGAATAAAAGGATTTACTGAATTGGATTTCCGTAAATGACTGTTATTGTCATTCTTTCCTAATACCCTTTCTTCCCCGTAATAAATACTTAGTTAATTGGTTTTACGGATCAATAGATAGCCAATTGGTGGGCAGAGCAGAGTGCCAGGTGGACCCCCCAGTAGGAGGTCTAGCTTCAACTTGATTGCAGAGTATTTTGTATTTTACATCAAACTTTTCTGAGGTCGATAGTGGGTGCCGGGTAATGACGTCACGTAGCAAGGCCGGCTTCCTCTCCCTAGCAGAAGAGGCGCCAGACGCTACACTGGAGTACGTTATGTCATTTCCTCTTGAAAACAAGCCTGAGGCCTGTGCTGTTGTTATTATCCCACCTTGCAAGGGTGAAAACTGGAATTTGGAGACTTTTAAGTCTGTCCGTTTTCCACAACTAAGAGGTGCGAAAGCTAGGGTATGATCCAAGGTGGTCAGAATCCAGGGTGGTCTTAGCTGCTGCACTGTGAGAATGAAGTTGACACTTGGGTGGACAACTAGACCCGGAACATGTAAACCCTGTGCACCTTGAACGCCCAGTGACTCTGTGGATCAACCTTTAAAGAGCAGGTTGATTTTGATGAGACAGGTGGACAGAGAACTGTGAGAATGCACATCTTCCTCTTGAGACAAGGGTGCTCCGTGAGACTTTTCCATGGGAATTGCGTTTTCCTTCTGTTCACTGGGCACATGGGTAGAAGCTGCAGAGATTAATATGTTTTAAATAAAATATATCATTTATATGATGTTTTTAGCTGTAAAACAAAAATGAAGACTTGTCACTGTCTCCAATATCACTGGGTGGTTGGCTTAAACAAGGGAGGTTATTTTCTCACAGTTTTAGAGGCTGGCAAATCCAAGATCAAGATTGCAGCGGTTTCCGTGTCTGGTGAAAACTCTCTTCATGGCTCCTTTGTTCTCAGCTGGCCTTTCCTCTGAGGGAGAGGGAGTGTGGGGAGCAGGGGAAGGAGAGAGAGGGACTCTCTCCTTTTTTTATAAAGCCACCAATTCTACTGGATCAAGGCTCCACCCTCATTTAACCTCAATTACCTGCTAAAGGCCCTATTTCCAAATAGTGTCACATGGGGGGTTAGCGCTTTGACATATACATTTGGGGGCCACCGCTGAGTCCATAGCAGCCGCTAGCATTCTTCTTGGCACTGAGCTCCCCTTTCCTGGGGTGGCAGCCCCGTGACCGCACACTTACCTGCCTGCCTCACCCTCTTGACGTGTCCCTGCCCCATGCCACCTGGCCATGCTTCGGTGGATTTGTTGTGTTTGCAAAGCTGCCTCTCTTCCCCGAGATTTAGAAAATGAAGTAAAAGTCTCACAGTGAATTGCATCATTTTTTCTGGTGCGTTTTAGTGGCATTCACTGTTATATGTGGTATTCCAGTGAAACTTTACTTCCTTTATATATACACTACAGAATACCAATAGTAGAATTCTAGACCACTTTACAGTTTTCCTATTGAGCTCATTTACCTAATTTCCTCATTTGAACCCTGGGTGATCAGTAAGATGAGTGTTATTATTCCCATCTTACAGGTGAGGAAATAAAAACTCAGAGGAATGTGTTGACTCATACAGGGAAACTCTTATCTGCAAACTAGAGGCCTGGTGCACGAAAATTTGTGCACTCTAGGGGTTGGGGGGTGTCCCTCAGCCCGGCCTTTGCCCTCTTGCAAGTCCAGGACCCCTTGGGGGATGTTCACCTGCCAGCTTAGGCCCACTCCCTGGGGGATCAGGCCTAAGCTGGCAGTCAGACATCCTTAGCACTGACATGGAGGCAGGAGAGGCTCCTGTATTGCCGCTGCGCTGGCCAGCCATGAGCCGGCTTCTGGTTGAGCGGTGCTCCCCCTGTGGAAGCGCACTGACCACCAGGGGGCAGCTCCTGCATTGAGCATCTGCCCTCTGGTGGTCAGTGTGCATCATAGTGACTGGTCATTCGCCTTAGGGTCAATTTGCATACTATCCTTTTATTATATAGGCTTATATAGGACTAAAGGCCCGGTGCATGAAATTTGTGCATAGGGGTATGTGTCCCTCAGCCCAGCCTGCACCGTCTCCAATCTGGGACCCCTCGAGGGATGTCCGACTGCCTGCTTAGGCCCGATACCTGCTCCCCTGCCAGCTCGATTGCCCCTAACTGCCCTCCCCTGATGGCTTGGTCACCCCTGACTGCCCTCCCTTGCCAACCTGGTCACCCCAAACTGCCCTCCCCTGCAGGTCTGGTCCCCCCAACTGCCCTCCCCTGCTGACCCAGTCACCCCTAACTGCCCTCCCCTGCAGGCCTGGTCCCCCCCAACTGCCCTTCCCTGCAGGCCCGGTTGCCCCCAAGTTCCCTCCTCTGCCGGCCTGGTCATCCCCAACTGCCCTTTCCTGCAGGCTTGATCTCTCCCAACTGCCCTCCCTTGCAGACCTGGTCCCTCCCAAATGCCCTCCCCTGCTGGCCATCTTGTGTCCACATGGGGGCAGCCATCTTGTGTGTTGGAGTGATGGTCAATTTGCATATTACTCTTTTATTAGATAGGATTATTATATAGGATAGTCTTCTTCCTAGAATGTCTCACTTCTTGCCTACACCACCCTCTATAAACTTACATCCCAGTTTCTCGATGGCATGTATTGACTCTCTAATTTTCTCTCGGTCAAATACCTCCTTGGCACCAGAAAGCATTGTTCCCAGAATTATGTTCTGGAGTTGTGGGGACCCCAGTCATCCAATGTAAGGACATAGTTCTGGAAGATTCCATGTAGGGCTTGTTTTGGTGAGATGCTCTGTGTGATGGTGCGTCCTGGTGTCTAGAGCTTCGGGGTCACTCTGCCACTGAGACACAGCTGTGCTGAGCTCATGGGGCGCCCTGGTTGTTTTGACTGGGCATCTATGTCATCTCCAAGTTGTGGCTACAGTGGTTTTGGGATGTTAAAGCTTCACAGATGACAGGTCAGACTGTAAATACTCCATCTCCCATCACACACACACACACACACACACACACACACACACACACACACAGCCTAAGGAAAACACCAAAAGCTAATTGAAACTAAGACAATAGTGAAAATATTTATGAGAGCAGAAATTGATATGACAGTAGCAAACAAAGAATGCATTTCAGATTGGTATTAATTAAACTAAAAGAAACATAATGGTGTCTAAGGGAAAGATATATATAAATTACCATCAGCTCTGATGCCTTTGAATGATTGTTACTGGGAGGATAAAGTCATATAAATCATTTACTTAAAATAATAATTTATTTCAGCCAGTTGCTTTCATGCTGATTGTCTGGTGTTGCACCATGTCATAGGAAGGGCACAGAGGTAGGAGCGGGGATAAATGGCACAAGGAGCTGTCTAACTCTGAGCATGTCACCTAACTCGGTTCCAAAGGGACCTCTGATTTCTTCCCCTGAGAAGAAAGAAGAGAGAAGAAGAGGAAAGAAAAGAAAGGACGTGGTAGAGGGATCTCCAGGCAGACGTGGCATCATCCAGAGGCCTGAACTATTCGACCTCTAATGTACTGGCTCAGATTGTTGACTTCAACTGGGGTGCCCAGGTTTAAATCTCTCAGAGACCAGCTGTGAAGGGAGACAAGTAAATGGGAACACATGTTAGAGTATGATCCATGCTATGGTAAAAGTGAGACAGGAAAACAATGGGGTCAGGGAAGGCTCTCTACAGGAGGTGGTATCCGATTTGTGTCTTGAGAGATTTGAAAAGCTGGCCAAAGTATAAGACCCGTGCCTTCCAGCAGAGAAAACAGTCTGTGCTCAAGTGTGGGGAGGAAGCAGGGTGGGACCAGCAAGAGATTCAAGGTGCATGGAATAGGGGGCAGGTGACCTGGATTTTAAAATGAATCTGAAGAAGAAAGGGAACTAAGTGAGGTGTTAGTTAACTCGATTGTGGTGATCATTTCACAATGGACACTACTCAATCACATTGTGTATCTTTAAAAAATCATGCTGTACAATGTAAATATATATAATTTTTATTTGTCAATCATTCCTCAATAAAGCTGGGAGGAAAAGAACTTGGAGCAATTTCAGAACAGAGGTTGTTCTATAGTAATCATAAGAGTCCCGAGTCAGGTAGCAGCCACCCAATTCTGAGTGGCACCAACGGGACTGCAGGGGATACATGGGTACAACCTGCTGATGACAGAAGTCGGCCCAGCTGGGCCAGACCAGCCGAGCTAGGCACTGGCTGAGAACACCCACTGACTCCTCGTATTGAGGGACAGAGAGGGACCTCCTGAGCCCTCTCCACATGCTTGTCATGTGCTCACCTATCAGCCAGGCGATGAGTAAACCATGACACAGTGCTCAATTCATGTTAGAGAAGCATGTGGGATGGGAGAAGCTCTCTGGTGTGACACTTGTGCTATGCTCTCTGCTCCCCCATCTTTTTATAGGTAAGGAAATTGAAGACTAAAAATAAGCCAAGTCACCCAAGATCACAATGATCTTACTTGGTCTTATTTTGGGGAGCTGTGGGGAAAATGACAAAGAAAAAAGATGGGCTAATCTTCTAAAATAGTTAAGCAACATTTTTCTTAAAGCACCAGAGGTAAGTACTCAGGGTTAGGAGTCATCAAGTCTCTGCCATTACAGCAAAAGCAGCCATAGACAGTGAAAGAATGGTCATGGCTGTGTCCCTATAAAACTTTATTCACAAAACAGGCAATGACACTGAGATTGCTGTAACAATTTAAAAAAAGAAAAACAAGGTTAGCAAAGATGTGGAGAAATTTGAAACCTCGTACATTGCTGGTAGGAATGTAAAATGGTGCAGCTGCTGTGGAAAATGGTTTGGCACGTCCTCAAAAACTTGGACACAGAGTTACCATATGACCTGGCAATTTTACTCCTAGGTATGTACCCGAGAGAAGGAAAACAGGGACTCAAACAAGTACATGTACCCACATGTTCATAGCAGCCCATTCACAGCAGGCCAAAAGTAGATATAACCCAGATGTCCATCTATCGATAAACAAGTTGTTGGATACACAGACAGCAGGATAGTATTCGACATAAAAAAGAATGAAGTATCCGCACATGCCACTAAGTGGACGAACTCCATTGTGCTAAGTGAGAGAAGCTGACACAAAAGCCTACATATTGTATGATTTCTTTTATATGAAAGATCCAGAATAAATAAATCCATAGACAGAACACAGATTGGTGGATGCCAGGGGCTGGGGGAAAGAGGGAATAGAGAGAGATTGTTTCATGGATGCAGGGTTTTACTTTGGAATGATAAAGATGTTTGGATTGAGACAGAGGTGGTGGTTGCACAACACTGTGAATTTACTAAAAGCCTCTGAATTATTCACGTCAAAACAGCTAATTTTGTTATGTGAATTGCACTTCAATAAATCATTTTTTTAAAGAGCAACAAAGTGTATGGATAAGGCCCATAGACTATATAATATCCCAGTTCCTGTTATAAAAGAGACAATATAATGGTTTAATGATCAGGTTTTCTTTTGGCCAGGGAGGTTTGTTGTTATTATAATCATCTATCCTGTCAAGGAACAGACATAAACAAATTTCCAGGAGTAATATTCACAGCCAAGAATATTAACAAATGTGAAGATGCCTGAGAGTTTTGGACACATTTCAGACTAAATATAAATCTATTGAATCTTTTGGTAAAAAATGAGATTCGATGTTAAAGGGCTTTTTGCTATTTTTAGAGCTCACTGGACATACACCATCCCAATTTTGGGAACAAAAATAAATATTTGGAGCTTTTTATCAACTTCCTGTTTCTAAAGAAGAAGAACCTAGAAAAGACACATGTAAAATGTGCCAGAACCTTTTGGAACATCAAAGAATTCCAAAGAAACTAGAGAATTAGTTCATTGTAAAAGAATCTGAAAGACTAGATAATTTTATTTAATAAACACACAGAATGAATCTTTCCCAAAGGAGATTTAAGGGATTTAATCAATTTGGGGTTCAGTGACCCCAAAGCCATGTCCAATCAGGCTTGAAAACAAACTGTGTGAAGATTTGTGTGCGATGGGAAGATGAGAAATTCTCACGTGAAACTGGACAACTTGTCACGATTAGGCTCACTGGTATTTTAAATTAATTTTAACAGTTAGTAGGTGTGAGAGAAAGAGGCTATTTTCAGAGAAGAAGGCAGAAAAGAAACGGCGTCTGTGATCTGACTCATGTCCAGACCAGCTTCCCGGTGACGGAGATGCTCTGGTGCCATTTCACAGAGGACAAGCCCCTCTGTGGCTTTTGCTCAAAGAGTGGCCATGTTGAAAGTTACCGTAGGGTCCATTTGGGTTTCAAAAGAGCTGTTGAGACGAAGGGCTGCCTAACATTAGAATGGCTGCTCCTGAATGAGCACCTGCTTCCTAACCCAGATGCCTAGAGTTCTTCGGTGTCTCCTTCTCCTGGACACACAGAACCTCCTTAACTCACGTTTCCCTGTGTGTGAGTCTAAGCAATGCGTGTTTACATTTAGTCAATTTTAACTGCGATAACAAGTGCTGTTTCCTGTGTCCTGATGCTGGGGAGCAGATGGGAGAAGTGTATTTCGGGGCAGAAGCCTTCTGGGGATCCTGAACGTTCACTTTCTAGGGGCTCCCAATTGTGCCCATCACTAAGGGTGGCCCAGGAAGTGCCAACACTGGCTGGGGGACTATGCATGAGACACTCGGGAATGAAGGGCAGATACCACAGCATTTTAGGGTTCTTGACCATGAAGATTCACTTAGCTCTGCCTCATAGATTGAAAAGGTTCTTCACAGCTGGGTGGAAAGAGGGCTATTGGTGATTCTTATTTTCTTTATGCCTTGATGACTTTTCTGCAATGGGCTGCATTATTAAAAATCAGTTAAAAAATTTAAAAATTGTGAAATTAGCCCTGGCTGGTTTGGCTCAGTTGATAGAGCATCGGCCTGCGGATTGAAGGGTCCCGGGCTCGATTCTGGTCAAGGGCACATGCTCAGGTTTTGGGCTTGATCCCCAGTAGGTGGCGTGCGGAGGCAGCCAATCAATGATTCTCTCTCATCATTGATGTTTCTATCTCTTTCCCTCTTTCTTCCTCTCTGAAATCAATAATATATACATATATATAATAAAAATATAAGCTTTAAAAATTGTGAAATTAAAAAATAGTTTTCTGCCTATAATTATTTTCACTGGCCCAAGACTCATCCAAATTTGCACTAAATTGCCACCATTCTGAAACTGCTTCTTAAAATAATTGCAATGGGATCGATGTATTTCTGTTTTTGTTTTTTTCTCTACACAGCCATGGAGAGCTGGGAGGATCAGCTAGTCCATCTCATGGGTGAGGACAGACCACCACGCTTGATGTGATTGAAAGAGACAGTTGGAATTGTTGGAATGTTCTGTCCCTGTGTGCGGAGACACACTCCCCACATCCTGAAACAAAAATACCACAACTACTCTGCTCATTGTTCACAAAATGATCTCCCACATTTCATCATGTAAGAATAGGAGAAAGGAGGGGATGGATGAATGTGGACCCCAGGGTACTGCGCGAACATGGACTTCAAGCAGACATGGACGGGAAGGAAAGGGGTTATAAAGATATATCTATTAAACATATATAAATATGACATGTATTAAATATATTTTTAAATACTCCTTTTCCTCCCTGTCTGTGTCTCCCCGAAGCCCACGCTGATGCGATATCCTGGGGTCCGCATTCATCCGTCCATACGCATTCTATTGAGGCTGCCTCACTGTCTTCCAGATCTTAAGTATGTACTATTTGACAAGTTGTGATCTTCAACACCCATTTTTATTTTTTTGTTGCTATAAACATATATCTCTGGACCAGTATTCAAGTTTAGAGGAAGGTGGAAATATTTCACTATCAAAGAAAGTTGCTAGGCCTGGCTTTCCTTTGAGACTGTAATAAAGGGTCTAATCACCAAACCACAGCCACTTAGCCAGCCCGTCATCCTGGTGCACACCAGCCCCACCCGCCCTGCTTGCTCAGACTACTGAGAGAGCGGATGGGTGCTCCGCACGCCACAGGCCGCAGGGCAATCGTGGTCTGGACTCGTCAGCTCAGAGTGCAGTTAGAATAATAATGATTCTCTCCTTTTAGATATTTATACATTGTGGCAAGATTGTAATGTCAATGATCTAAGTTTCAAATCTTCCATCAAGATGCCTTTTTGGGGGAGCAGGGTTTGCTCTTCTTTCCTGAGCAGTTAGAATCCTTGCCAATGCACTCCCCTACCCCATGCCCTCTTTTGCCCCCACAAGCTGTTTGAGACACATCACTTGCTTTAGTGGAATGCATTCTTGTTTCTATTTACAAGCCCTCGAAAGTAAAGCATGTATCATGCAAGCAGTGCAGGTTTCCAGAGATGACCCATTGGAGCTCCTTGGCATGTCGCTGTTCCTATCTGGGTTTCCATATTTGGAGTCTCGTATCTTGCAACGAATGACTTTGATAAGCTGCCTGGGTCGACCAAGGGCTGGGACAGATGATCTCTTCTGTGCCCAGCCGTCTGCCTCAGCCTGGCATCCTGGGCAGCTTCATGTTTGCGGAGTTCCCATGTCCCAACTCTTAACTTTGCAAGTTCAGATCCTCAGTATCATCAGGTCCCCAGAGCGAATCAGGCTTTTGGAGGCCTATACCTAGAAACCAAACTCACAGAAGGCTGATGGATAAACGTACCTCAGAATGTGCTTAGGAGGATTAAATGAGAGAGTGGATATAACTCTGTCTGTCCTGTAGAGTAAGTGTCCTGTAACTGTTGGCTTTTACTTTATCCCATGACCCATCAAACAAAATATTGGCAGCACAGGGTAAACCCCGACAACTACTTCCTCTTTGGCTGCCTCTCCTGGTTCTTGCGGACGAAAGGGACCACGTGCTGACCTGACAAGCTCAGGGAGGCCTGCATGGCGGTCTTGCAAACTCAGAGACCTAAAGTCACCACAAAGGATGGTCTGAAATTAAACTTTAACTAAAAGCAGTGATGGTGGGTAGTCATGCCCTAGGCCAGTATATCCCCTGACAAAGATCAACTTTGGTCTAACTGAGCCTATTGTCTTTTTGCATCTAAGATAACATACCTGTGGCAGGTCAGGGTAACTTGTAACTTCCCCTTTTCTGGACCCCTCAGGGCACAACCAATGCATCAGGGTGGAGACCACAATTTCCCTCATTGTTATTTTTATCATGTTAATTGTTGACTGTTAATTATCCTGCACCCACCTAAGTAAAAGAAGTATGTGTCTATCATTTTACTTTTCACCCCATCCCAGAGGTTCCCCCTCTTTGCTTTCTCCCACCTCCCTAATCTATCACCAGTGGGTTTCATGTGAGTCACTTACGTCTCCTCCTTTGATGGTAATGTATAAAACAAGGTGAAAAACCGCAATTCTCTGTCAGTTCCTTGAGATTCCTCTTCCCAGCAATTGTTGACAATGGCAACCCAGGGCCTGCGATGAGAAGCTGGGCCAGGACGACCCACAGTCCGAAGTCCACACCTCAGGTGAGTAGTGAGGCAGATATAAGTTGATGTGCGTTCACGCAAGCGGTGGGGCCTGGTAGTGAGACCAGGGGTGAGGCCAAACATGAGGTGAGCAATGGGGCCCAGTGAGGGGGCCTTGAGGTGAGCTGGTGGGGGTGGGGGGGGTGGGTGGTGGGAGCAGGTACAGCCAGCCTGTGAGGACCAGAAAGTGTGCCTGGACTTTTTCTGGGGTACAAGTCTCAGGTGCCAATTTAAGTGAGACCACCCATGGACCACCTTTCCGTGAGCACATCCTGTAGACTGGACGGCGGATTTAGGAGAGTACAGTTCTGGTCCCAGTGTACTCGAGCATCGCGAGGGCCAACATTACAGGCTTTCAGGAACAGAGCTGAGTCTTAAGCCTAAGTTTTTCAACAATGAAGTGGAAAACTATAAAAGTGATAAATTTATTAGTAATGAAAAAAGACCCTAAGAGGTTTGTTCCATGTCCAGAAGAACATTGCCTGTAAATGCAGACCCAGGCTCAGATCAATTTTAGAGAATTCCCTCTATTAGAACTGCTGCAGTGACACATGAAGAAATGCAAACGAGAAAAGGAGCGAATTTGGTCTAAAACGTTTGGAATAATTTCCCCCTCTGACTGTCAAGACACCAAACTGGGCGCCCAAAGAAAAGGCCTCTGGCATTCTCACCACAGCAATCCAGGTTCTTATACTTTTTCACTATCCCATGTTTTCCTCTAGTCCTTATTTTTTTTCTAAAATGAAAATGGCTTTGTTTGTTGCAGCTCACTTAAACTAAACAGAAATATACAATTAATTCAAAATCCCACCCCAAGAGGTAAAAACTGCCTTTGTTTTAAATACATGCCCTTCCAGACAACTCTACATGTGCAGTTCCTTTCTTCTACTTTCTGTGGATTTAATTTACTATTCTAGATTCCAAGAAGGGTGTAAACTCGTAAATATTCCGCTTGTCTCTTTTTCTAATATGTGCACTTAAGACTGCACATTTTCCTGTAAGTGTTGTAATGTAGTATTTTTATTATCATTCAGTTCTAAGTATTTTCTAACCCTTGGGCCCCTGCTCTGGAGCCCTGCTGACAGTGTGAGGCCTGGGGCCTGTGGTTCAGCTCCTGTGTCTGGCATCTGGTAACTGGTGTCTGGTGTCCAGTGCCTGCCTAGGGAACTGGGTTCCTAAACACAGATCTGAGTTCTGACTGCAGAGTCTGTGGTCTCGGGGTGAATTGTGTTTAGCTCTTTGTCTGGGTTCTGTTTGGGTGTGGCTGGTTGCCTGCGTTCCTGTGTGGGGTCCACATGCAGCTATGACATCAGGGCCTGATGTAAGGTGTCCTGTGTCATTCTCTGGCACCTGGTGTCTGGCATTCATGGTCCAAGGTCTGGCTTTATGTCTGAGGTTTACCGTTTGGTTTGTGGTCAGCTGTGGGGACTGGGGTCTGTTTCTGGGACCCCAACTCTGGCTCTGCTGTCTGGTGTCTGTTAACTGATGGTCCTTGTCTTTAGCTCAACACCAACTGGAGTCCTTGTCATGCCCTGAGGAGCCCTGGGGTCAGGCTGCCCTGAGTGAATTCCCTTTCAGGCGACACAACTCAGCTCCGCTCTGCTCCAGTCTGTGTGATCTGCTCTGGTCCTGGCACCTCCTCTTTGCTCAGTTCAGATGACTTTATTAGTGAGTGTAATGTGGTAGGACATTTGCAGTCACTCCCTGAATTGAGGTTTGTATGAGAAGCCCCGTGTAGAAATGAACACAAGGCTCTGGTTTGTTTTTTTATTGTTGTTGCTAAATTTGAAGTCAGTTATTTATCAGGAGCCCTTTATAGTGGGATCTTTATTCTTATCATCCCTATCTGTCGTCTGCTGTGTGAGTTGCACAGAGAGTCCTGGGGTAAGGGACGAGGAGCGAGCTGGAGGCAGATTTTCTATCCTGGCTCCAACCAGCTATGAAGGAGATGAGGGGTCTGGGGAAGAACGCAGTAGACCTGGGACAACATTTCCATTCTGCCTTGAGAGCAGTATGTGAGGGTCAGAGCAGGTGTTTGGCTAAGGGGTGAGGAGAGAACAGGAGACGAATTACTTTTCCCCTTTCCACACACCTTTAAGGGGGTCATGGGTCAGTGGGCAAGGAGAGACCTGCAGGCACATTCTCCCTCCCTGCTTCAGCCGCCGTGAAGAGCACAGTGGTTGTTGGGTCCGTGGCCAGGAAAGACTTTGAGCAGAACTCTGTATCACGGCTCTAGCCGGTCTGTGTGGTTACAGCGGTTGCCTGGCAAAAGGAGAAAGACCTGGAGCTGAATTTTCCATCCCTGCTTTCGCCAGGATGTGACGGGAAAGAGGACACGAGGAAAGGGGCCAGGGGACATGAGGGCCAGTAGAGACCTTGAGATGAATTATGTGTCCCGACTCCAGCCCAGCTCTAATGGGCAGCTGGCACCTGCAGAAACGGGCGAGGAGAGACCTGGATGGGATGTCTCCGTCCTGGTGCAGGCAGTGTGTGTGTGTGTGTGTGTGTGTGGGGGGGGGGGGGGCGGGTAGAGAGGGTGCCTGAGATAAGGGTCGAGTTCCAGCGAGTGTTTGAGAACCAGAGGGGGTGCCTGGGGTGGGGTGCCCTGCAGCCAGCTGGAGTCTGTGAGCAGTTTCTCCCACTGTTTCCAAGTCAGCGCTTCCTCAGGACCAGTTTCCTGGGGAGAGGCCTTCCTGGTCCACCTCCTCCAGACGGGGTTCAGGAGTGCACTGCTTCCCAACAGACACATTTCAAAATATACATGAGTTACTGATTTCTAGGGAGAGAGGAAGAGAGAGGGATAGAGAGACAGAAGCATCAATGAGAGAGGGTCATCAATCAGCTGCCTCACGCACAACCCCTACTGGGGATTGAGCCCGCAACCTGGGCACGTGTCCTGACCGGGAATCGAATGGTGACCTCCTGGTTCATAGGTTGATGGTCGACCACTGAGCCACACCGGCTGGACTAAATGGACAAATTAATGAAACAGAATAGAAGGTGTAGTAATAGACTCAAATACAAAGGTAAGTTTTATATGATAAACATGTCTCCTCAGGTCAATAGGAAAAATGTGCATCCTGTAATAAATGGTGTTTGGACGTGAGGCCAGCAGCAGGTCACAGATACAAGTTCGGCTGCAGCCCTAGCGTGTTGCTCAGTGGTTAGAGCGTCGGCCCCGGGACTGAAGGGTCGCTGGTTCAGTTCTGTTCAAGGGCGCCATTCCCCGCCTGGTGGGCTGCAGGTGGGAGGCACCCATGGATGTGCTTGTCTCCTCCTCTCCCTCCCACTCTCTGTAAAAACCAATGCAAACATCCTCCGTGAGGATTAACAACTAAAAAAACGGCTAAGCCACCAAGCTTTTTCCTGATGGAGGGGCGGGGCCAGGTTGGAATGGGGGCGGGGCGGACTGGAGGCGGGAGCTGGTCTGGGACTTAGGGGCGGGGCCAGGTTGGAATGAGGGCGGGGCGGACCTGAGGCGGGAGCTGGTCTGGGGCTCAGGGGCGGGGCCAGGTTGGAATGAGGGCGGGGCGGACCTGAGGCGGGAGCTGGTCTGGGGCTTAGGGGCGTGGCCTTGCTGTGCACCCAGCTCGCCCTGAGGTGCGGGCAGAGCGGGAACTGAGGCGAGAGGCTGCTGAGCCTGAGGGAGTGGAGTGTGGACCTGAGGAGAGGACGGTGTCCCAAGTGGAGCCACACGGGGTTCAGGTACGAGGCGGGCACAGGCGGGCCTGAGGGAGTGGTGGCCTGGGAGCAGGGTGGCCGGGGCCTGAGGTGTGAGGCGCGGCCCAAGGAGAGGCCGGCGGGCGCGAGGCTGAGGCTGAGGCTGAGGCTGAGGCTGAGGCTGAGGCTGAGGCTGAGGCTGAGGTGAGCCGCGTGGAGGCCGTGAGGAGAGGCCAGGGGTGTGAGGTGTGAGGTGAGGGGGGCAGAGGGGTGTGAGGTGTGAGGTGAGGGGGGCAGAGGGGTGTGAGGTGTGAGGTGAGGGGGGCCGAGGGGTGTGAGGTGTGAGGTGAGGAGAGGCCGCCAGGTGTGAGGCGTGAGGTGGCGCAGTGGCCGGGCCCACAGGTGAGGCTGCTCGGGCTCCGCTCCCCGTTGTCGCTGTGACTTTTATTTCTCAGGAGCCACAGTCCCCGCTCAGGCTCTCCTGTGGCTGCCTCTTGTGCAGCGGTCGGCAAACTGCGGCTCGCGAGCCGCATGCGGCTCTTTGGCCCCTTGAGTGCGGCTCTCCCACAAAATACCACATGCGGGCGCCCAGGTACAGTGAGACTGAAACTTCGTGGCCCGTGCGCGGAAGTCGGTGTTCGGCTCTCAGAGAAATGTCAGTCGTTGTCCTGTTGGTGTTGGGCTCTGTGACTAAGGAGTCTGCCGACCGCTGCTCCTGCGTGTCCCTGCCCGCAGCTGTGATGGACGTTCTCTGAGGAACGAAGTTGTGTCTCAGCCGCAACAACATGGCCCCCGTGACTCGCTTGGTCCTGGACACAAACAGTGTTGGGCTTTGACCCCAGGTCCGCCGTGTCCGGGTTCTCCATCTCCCCGCGTCCTCCGAGGTCAGTGACGGTCACAGGGGGACACGCAGACGGTGTGAGCTCGGAAGGTCGCACAGACTGCGGTTTAGCTTCTGGGTGTGGAGCTGTCACTCACCGTCCGGAGGGGGAGCAGAGGACACGGCGGTGGCTGTGCGGGTTGGTGTTAGACTGGCAGGAAGGTAGGAAAGAACCTGTAGTCCCCATTTCTTCCTCAGCGGTTTCCATGGCGATGCCTGGGGTCCGGAGGGAACGTTATGGCTCCGCTTCAGACCGTAAGGCAAACCGGAGCCTGCCGGCCGCCCCTCCGTACACGTCCCATTGGTTGGGGTTTTCTTACAAACGTAACCTGCCCAGTGCGCTGCGCTTTTCCTAAATATCACCCTGCCTCACCGTTTCCCGAAACCTTTACTAGTATATTCCAATATTACCTCATTGCTTTCTGCATTAACTTGTATGTAAATTAATGGAGCAGCATAGAAAAGTTAGTAAATGACCCCAAACCATCAATAAATTGTGTAAGATACAGATGTCTCCTTAGATCAGTTGCGTCAACATGCCTTGTAAAATCACTGGTTTTAGGACACGGGACAGACAGTGGGTCTCAGATAAAAGACGACCTTCAGGGTTTTTCCTGACTCAGAGGCGGGTGGACATCAGGGAGCCTTTCCTGTGGGACCACTTTTCACGGGCGCGTCCTGCGGCTGAACACCAGCATCTGGAGCGCCGCCTCCCCGTCCGTCCACTGAGCTGCGCGGTCCCATCCTGCAGTCTGTCCGGAGGCAGAGCCCAGGCGCTGAGGCTCCGTCTGTCAGCAACGAATGTTAAAGCTATAAAACGGGGATTCGGCCTGGCCGGTGTAGGTCAGTGGTTAGAGCAGCCGTGGGCAAACTACGGCCCGCGGGCCGGATCCGGCCCGTTCGGCTGTTCTATCCGGCCCGTGGAGCCAAAAGAGCGGAGGGTTCTCTTGCTCTCCCCTCGGCTCCTTTACTTTGAATTTATATTAGTTCACACAAACACTCCATCCATGCTTTTGTTCCGGCCCTCCGGTCCAGTTGAAGAACCCATTGTGGCCCTCGAGTCAAAAAGTTTGCCCACCCCTGGGTTAGAGCGTTGGCCCACACCCTGAAGGGTCTCGGGTTTGATTCCCGAGGGCACGTGTCTGGGTTGCAGGTTTGATCCCCTGAGAGTACGGGAGGCAACCCATTGATTTGTCTCCTTCACATGGATGTTTCTCTCTCTTTTCCCCTCCCTCCTTCCCTTCCACTCTCCCTGAAAGATCAATGAAGAAAATATTCTTGGGTGAGGATTAACAAAAAAAAGAGTGTGTGTGTGACTTTTACAATTTACAGAATGAAGACCCCGAGAGGTCTGTTCTGTGTTCAAAAGAACATCGCTTGTAAATGTTAACCACGCTATGACACGGATAACCACGCTATGACACGCACTGGCGCCAGGCCAGCCAAGGCGGGTGCAATGTGATTGGGGGGGGCGGGGCCATCATCGCCCCACGATCGCCACGCAGAGGGAGGCCCAGGCCATAGACTGGCGGGGTGATCGATGGGAGCGGGGCTCCATAATCGCCCCCAGGTGAATTCCAGGGACCCAAAGCTTAGCCGTTCCTCTCAGACCTGCTGGGGTTGCACACGAAAAAGTGCAAATTATGAAAGGAGCCACTTTGGGCTAAACAATTAGGAAGAGCTTCTGTTCTCTTTGGACTAAGAGGCCAGGTTTAGGGAGCAAAGGGAAGACTTGTGTTGTCACCACAAGAGTCTAGCTTATTCTTTATAAACTAGAGGCCCGGTGCACGAAATTCTTGCATGGGGGTGGGGGGTGGGGGGTGTCCCTCAGCCCGGCCCGCACCCTCTTGCAATCTGGGACCCCTCGGGTAGGGTCCCTAGGCCTGGCCAGTGATTAGGGCTTTCCTTCCCCCAGTTGCCGTCAGCTGGCCCTGCCCCCGCCGCTGGCACTGCTTACCATCTGTGTGGTGCTGCCCCCCCCCCCCGCCCCCCACTGGTCGCCTCTCTCTGCAGGCGACAGGCATGGGATGTGATGGCTTGGCTGGCCTGGGCCTCCCTCTGAGGGTCCATCACTGGCCGGACCCACACACCTGCCACAGCATCGCTGGCTAGTGGCCTGGGCTTCCCTCTGTGGGAGAATGGATTGCGGGGGGGCCCCCAGATTGATCGCTGTGCAGGGGGAGGCCCCGCCCACCTGCCACAGCGCCGCCTCCAGCCAGGTAGCCTAGGCCTCCATCTTTGGGGCGATTATGGAGCCCTGCTCCCATCGATCACCCCGCCGGTCTGTGGCCTGGGCCTCCCTCTGCGTGGCGATCGTGGGGCGATGATGGCCCCGCCCCTACCCCCCCCCCCCAATCACATCGCACCCGCCTTGGCTGGCCTGGTGCCAGTGCGTGTCATAGCGTGGTTATCCGGAAGGTCGTCCGGACCGTCTTTCTCCTGTTCTGTCGTTCGGTAGATTTGCATATTATGCTTTTATTATTATAGATTATCCCATGTTTTCCTCTAGAACATATTTTCCTAAAATGGAAATGGATTGTTTGTTGATATCCCCCTTCAGACATCTATACACGCACACATTTCCTTTGTTCTGTTTTCTCTCCATGTATTTTACTGTTTAAGGATATACATATATTGATTTCAGAGAAGAAGGGAGAAAGAGAGAGAGATAGAAACATCAATGATGAGAGAGAATGATGGATCGACTGCCTCCTGCGTGCCCCCCACTGGGGATGGAGCCCACAACCCTGGCATGTGCCCTGGGATCAAACTGACCTCCTGGTTCACAGGTCAATGCTGAACCACTGAGCTACACCGGACAGGCTAGGTTCCTGATACGGATACAAAGCATGTAAATTTTCAGCTTTTATTCCTAATATGTGCATATATGAGTGCACATTTTTTTCATCGTAAGTTTTGGTATGTACTATTATCATTCAGTTCAAATTATTTTCTAACTCGAATTGTGATGTATTTTGGGGTTATTTAGAAGTGTATTTCATAACTTTTAAATATTAGGAGTTTCTAGGTGCCTTCTGTTCCTGACTTATAAATTAACTGAAATGACAACAAGAAACATGCTGTATATAATTTCAATTCTTGGCAGTTTGTTGAAACTTGCTTCATGGTTCCGCATGGTCACATAAACTATACTTGCAGTGTGCTCCTCTGCTGCCACCTCGTGTGCAACTTGGGAATAACACCTTCGTGTCTTTCAGCAGGAAAGGTTGTTGGGTACAGTGGGTTCTCTGAATGGTGAATAGTTTGCTGCTCAGGTTGTTGAAGTTTCTTACACCGTCAACTGAAGTCTTTGTGGGAGGCTCTTGGTTCTGAAAGAGGTGTGCTCTGTCTCTGAGTGAGAGAGGTGTGTTAAATGTATTATGATTATGAATTTGTCTAGTTTCCCTTGTAGCTCTGTTCTGTGAACTTTGATTTCATGTGATGAAGTGCTTGTGAATGTGCATCTTCCTGGTAAAATGAAGTTATTGATCTGAAGTGCTCTTCTTTATTTATTGTCATGCTTTCTGCCTTCAAGATTTGTGTGTTATAATATAATTTTATTTGGTTTATGTTTGCTTCATATATCTGTTTCCATTCTTTCACTTTTGATCTCTTTGTACCCTTATGTTTTAGGTAGCTTTCAGTTTTTTATACTAGTTATGAGTGAAATGAGTTGATTTTGTTTCAATATTTTTTTCTCATTCAGTTGTTCCAACACCATTTTCCGCTGGTCTAAGGAGATATTTTTATTACACCAAACTTCCATATGTGTTTTAGTCTATTACTGGACTTTGTATTCCATTCCACCAATTTTCTATTCACAGGACATTACCCAAATTTTTAAATTACTGTAGCTTTATAAGACAATACATTTTTATATCTGGTCAGCCACCTACTGCTGCCACCAGCTGGGGGGCCTCCCTTCTCCCGGCCTGCTGCCACCGGCGGCCCCGTCCCATGGTCGAACTCCCGGTTGAACTCCTGGTCGAGGGGATAATTTGCATATTAGGCTTTTATTATATAGGATTGTCTTTGGCATTCATTTGTATGTGAGTTTTCCTTGTGCATGTATTAAATGTAGTACATCTCTTGTTAATTTGATCATGTTAATTTGTTTATTAGCCCAGCTGTTAGAATTTACAAGGTATGAGGCAAATTATGCCTTGCCAGCACAGCCAAGGGTTCAGTGAGCCCGAGGAGGGGCAGTGAAGGATTAAAGAAAAGACAGACAAGAGAATATAGCTGGGGCTCGGTGGATCTCCCATGCCTGGATGACGACACAAAAAGAGATCCGGCCGCAAGCTGAGGCTTTATTTCATAGTCAGAGAAAAACAAGGTGGTGGTCACATAGTCACAATGTTCTTGTGAGTTTCACTTTGTTTTGGCAGCACTTGCTGCACCGCCCACAGCCCATTAGCTAACCAGGAAGGAACTAGGGAGGGCTATGAGGTCAAGCTTAATTCTGCTAAGAGAGCTCTGCCCTCCAAGCTGGGACTTGTTTGTGGCCCTGCCACAGGTCAGTCCGAGGCTTAACCCTATAGCCACTCCTACAGCAAATAATTACTTTTAAAATCTCCCACAGTTTTGAAGAGCTGGCCTTGTGAAATTATTGGCTGGGACATGGCTAACTTCTCACGCTGCTGCAGCCGAGAGATCATGGACACCTGCCAGCAAAGGTAAGCATTATCATTACTCTTTCATTCTGTTAGCCTTATGTGACACTGCAGGGTTTGGTAGAATTGTGAAGGTCTGGAATTATTTTTTTCTCTCATGCGTTGACATTGAAATGAAAAAAAAAGTATTTGTGAAACTAGCTGCTTGGACTTAGAGTGACATGGGTTATCTTTATTGAATCACGGGTTTGTGTACGTGAGGATCTGGTTCAGTTCATGCATCTGGCATCTGGCAGCTGAGCTCTGGTGTCTGTCTCCAACACCGGATTGTGGCTGTGGTGTCTTAGTCATAGATCCCTGCTATATGTCCAGGGTCTGTGGTTTTATGTCAAATATGTATTCGGGTGTGTGTCTGGGGTTTTGGGTCTCTTTGGGTGTGGCTTTGTGTCCTGGGTTCTGTGTGGGGTCCGAGTGCAGCTATAGATTCAGATTCTGGTGTATGGAATCTGGTCTGAAGAATCCGCTGTCAGTCTCTGGCATCCGGTTTCTGGCTTTTGTGCTGCATAGTATGCTTGAGTTAGGGGAATCGCTTTGAGATTGAGTCCCAGGGCCGGGGGTCCAGGTTTTGGTGTGTGGTTTGCTGTAGGGTCCAGGTTCTGGAGTCCAGTGTGTGTGTCTGGGGTCCTGATTATGGCTCTGGCATCTAGTCTCTGCCCACTGATTGTCATTGTGTTGACTTCAACACTAATAAGAGACCCCAAGTGTATAGAGTTGTGGCAGGTTATGAAAAAGGTAGGAAAAGTCCTTGGCAAGTGGAATGGGAAATCTGAGACTCTAACAGGGCCTAGTGATTTACAGGTACAACTAACAAATCACAGGAACGTATCTTCCCTAACCTAGGATGCTTAGGAGCAAATGGGTTACACATTCCAGACCATTCCCTGGGCAGATCCACCTTGGTTCAAATCCCTTTCCAGTGACATTTTTTAAGGTGAAACTGATGAGGGAATGACCCTGATCACTGTTTATGTTCATAGTAATGCATCAGCATATCAAAGGACACACCTGGAGAGTTGATGAATATTCTATCGAGATATTCCATTGACACCTCTCCTAAAAGTGCCACCTTTAAAAACCAGGTAAGCCCTAGCTGGTTTGTTTCAGTGGATAGAGCGTCAGCCTGTGAACTGAAGGGACCTGGGTTCAATTCTGGTCAAAGGCATGTACCTCATTTGCAGGCTCGTCCCTGGCCCCGGCCCTGGTTGGGGTTTGTGCAGGAGGCAACCAATCAATGTGTTTCTCTCACATTGGTATTTCTCTCTGTCTTCTCCTCTCTCTTCCATTCTCTCTAAAAAGCAATGAAAAAATAAACTCTAAAGGTCCCCACGAGACTTGCAACCAGGAGAGCAGTAGGCAGTGGCAGCTTGTCCCGGGCTATCCCCCTGAACCTGTCTCCAGGGGCCCCTTGATCTTGTCTCTTCTATTTAATCCCTTCCTTTGTTTCACTCTGTGGATGAAAACGGGCCACATGCTAACCTGACAAGGTTAAGGGTTGACAGAACCCAAGGCTATAAGGTGAGACAGGAGGAAAATGGATGGCTGGTTTTTAAATTTGGCCTTTCAATTTTAATTGTTTTCTGAGAGTCTGAGCTAATGCCTTTGCTGTATAAATGAGAGCTGAAGTAGTTCAGCTCTGAAGATAAAGGGCATGTCCTCTCTCCAGCCCAGTCTCTTAGGTGACTAAAAATCTTTGTGGAGGTGTCAGAGGTCATTGCTCATGACCTGTCAGGACCCCACAGGGAACCTACAACTCAACTGTAGTTAAGGAATTGATTCATCCAGGGACGCACAGATAAAGGTTGGTCAGCTATCGCTCTGAGTCTTCACGGCTGTATTAGACAGCTGAGGAGAGAAACCGAGACATGTAAGAGGGTTGAATGACACTCAATGGCTGAGAGCCTCGAAGAGCTCAACCCATAAGCAGCACACTTTGACCCACTACATAGCCTCCCTAGAGAATTTGCTCAGACTGCCAATGTTCAGAAAACCCCACTACAATTTACATGGGAAATTGTGCCTCCAAGGCCGGAAACTCCCAGACCTCAGACCTCAATAATACTCCTGATAGGAATCCTATTACTGGCAAGTGCTTTATAGAAATAAGATGTTTTCACTGGAAATCTCATCTTAAAATGGCCATAATACAGGGGTCTTTGGGTGCCTAAAATTAACATAAAATATATTAATACAAGTCCATGTAGTCAATAATGGTTGCTTAATTTTTCATTATCATTGAAAATTCAGGTTTCCAAACACTGAAGATTCTCATACACTAAATTACTTTAAATAAAAAAATATAAAATATGGATATACATCCCTGGCCGGCATTGCTCAGTGGTTAGAGCATAGTCCTATGCACCAGAGGGTTGTGGGTTTGATTCATGGTCAAGGGCACTTACCTGGGCTGCAGGTCCAATCCCATCCCCAGTCAGGGCACATGTGCGAGGCAACCAATAGATGTGTCTCTGTCACATCAATGTTTCCCTCTCTCCTGCCTCTTTCTCTCTCTCTCTCTCCCCCCTCCCTCTCTCCCTCCTCCCTTCCACTCTAAAAATTAATGCCAAAAATATTCTCACTCCTGGTGAGGATTAAAAAAATGTAAAAACACATATTTAGGAAAAAAAGGTGAGTTATTCTTGAATTATGTATATGATCTGTAAATATATGGTATTTGTATGATACATATACATCTTTGTATTATGTGCTGTGCATTTTCTCCCTCCATATGGCATTATTAGGATATAATCTTTTATGGCCCTAAAAAATTAAATACTTGTAAATTAAACAAAATCTTGTAGTATGGACAAAATATTGTATACTAACACTATTTATACCCAGACTTACCCAGTTTTTACAAAATTTATGTCATAATATTGAATTATCCTTAATTTACAATCTTTCCAAAGTTTAAATTGTAAGAAACATTAGAATTGACCAAAAAATGACTAATTTATTCCAATGAGCCCTGAAATACCTCAACAATGTAATCCCTGTCTTTATGAAAAAACTTTAAAAAGTCATTAGTAATAGCCCTAGTTGGTTTGGCCCAGTGGATAGAGCTTCAGCCAGCTGAATGAAGGGTCCCAAGTTCGATTCCAGTTAAAGGCATAGATCTGGGTCGCAGGCTCAATTCCAGTCAAGGGCATTTGTTACCTGGGTTGCAGGCTCGATCCCAAGCCCCAAGTTTTGGTTGGGGAGCATGCAGGAGGCAACCAATCAATGTGTGTCTCTCACATCGATGTTTCTCTCCTCTCTCTCCCCATCTCTTCTGCTCTCTCTAAAAATTAATGGAAAAATATCCTCAGGTGAGGGTTAACAACAAAAACAAAGTAATTAAACATGTTTAACATACTTAAAATTACATATTAAAGTAATAATAATCTATAAGAATAAAGGTGTAATATGCTAATTAGACCAGACGTCCTTCATTCGGACAAAGCCAGCAGAGGCCCCTGGCTGCGGCGGCGTTGGGCAGGGGCCAGGGCCAAGGCCCTTGCATGAATTTCATGCATTGGGCCTCTAGTATTAATAATAAAAACACTAAAATCTATGTTCTATTTATATACATTTATTTTTTATTAAAATGGATGTGAAAATTTCATCCTGCACTAAGAAAAGCATTGCAGAATTTGAAAGCCAGATTTAAACAGGGAGCTCCCAGGGTAGCCCGTGTCCCGCCAGTGACCCTGGGCAGCCAAGAGCAATGGCTCCCTGTGAGGCCACTCGGCAGTAACACTCCAGGTCTCTGTGGTCCACACACTGGCAGGTTATGAATTGTTTCTAAGGCTCAACATGCACTTCTGATCGGCCATGGGCAATGTTTTAAAATCGTAGATATTGATTGAAGTTATATATTAAATCTGAAAAAATATATGGACTTTATATTCTATGTCATTGTACAACAATCATTAAAAAGCAAAGTTTTTATCAATTACTTTATTAACAAATCTATAACCATGCTACTGTACTTTTTGTCATTTATAGAATCATTGTTTTACTCTAGTACAGTTTCAAATAAATTACATCCTTTATAAAATTCATGAGAAGGAGTGGTTTACTCTAAATTACAGATTTCTAAATAGGCTATATATTTAAGTAAATATTTATAAGACTTTAAGAAATACCTGAATTCATAAAAATGCTAGCAAATCAAAATCAATAAAAATTGATTATAGGCTAAATAAAATAAAAATGATTAATCTTATTACTGTTCTAAATATTGTTAATTTTTATATCTTATTATTTTTCAAATATAAGAAAAACCAAAAGGAGACATTCCACATTATTATCAAGGGCTCATTAACCAGGTTACAGGGGCTGATAAATTGAAAACATTAATGTCACAATATTCTCCCAGAGACAAAGAGGTCAATGACCACAACTTAACACTGGGACATTTTTGTGTATTTAAAGCAACATTAATTAAAGACTCTCCAACACTGTTGAAATGAACCTTATCAGGTTCCTAACCGCTAATGGACATCTGCCCTGTCTGTGACACCACCATCTACAGTGGAAATCAAAGGCTTTTCAAGGAGAAAAAGGACAGATATAAAAAATAGCCAGCCAGCCGAAACCGGTTTGGCTCAGTGGATAGAGCGTCGGCCTGCGGACTGAAAGGTCCCAGGTTCGATTCCGGTCAAGGGCATGTACCTTGGTTGTGGGCGCGTCCCCAGTGGGGGGTGTGCAGGAGGCAGCTGATCGATGTTTCTAACTCTCTATCCCTCTCTCTTCCTCTCTGTAAAAAATCAATAAAATATATTAAAAAAAAAAATAGCCAGCCATCCCGAGGCACTGACAAGGCCTGTATACCTACAAGTAGTATTAAGAATCAGAGGCCTGGTGCACGGATTCGTGCACCATTGGGGTCCCTCAGCCTGGCCTGCACCCCCTCGCAATCTGGGACCCCTCAGGGGATGTCGGACTGCTGGCCTGTGGGGATCGGGCCAAAACCGGCAGTCTGACATCCCCTGAGGGATGTAGCAGTGTGTGAAGTGGCAGGCGGCCAGGGAGGAACCCTAGCCGGAGCCTGGTGCCACTCCCGCTCATTCCGGCCCTGCTGTGCCTGCCACTGCTGCAGCCTCTTTGTAGTGTGGTGCCGTGGAGGTGGGAGAGGCTCGTGCTGCTGCAGCTGTGCTTACCAGCCGTGAGCTCAGCGTCTGGCGCTGTAGGTCATCTGAGCAGCACTCCTGCTGTGGGAGTGCACTGACCACCAGGGGGCAGCACCTGCATTGATAATCTGCCCCCTAGTGGTCAATGTGTGTCATCGCAACTGGTCCTTTGGTCGTTCGCTTGCTTAGGCTTTTATAAATGGAGACAAGAATATTTACACGCCTGGCCGGTGTGGCTCAGTGTCAACATCTGAACCAGGAGGTCACAGTTCGATTCCT